>NC_037682.1:32104068-32271560 GCF_003255815.1 Theropithecus gelada
AAAAAAAAAAAAAAAAAAAAAAAAAAAAAAAAAAAAAAAAGCTGAGCTTTTGGACAGATACGCTTTCTTAATTTCTTGACTTGTGTAGGCGCGATCCTAGGAATCACATTTGAGAGACATGTCTCTAGTAAGCATTGCATGTTATTTTCCCACTTTGTAGGCAATATGATGACTAAGAAAGCAACAACATCAAATGGTGCTCCAGGAAGGCCTGGAAGAATGAATGTATCTCCCTGGGTTACATAAGCCCTTGGGAGAATTAATTTCCTAATTTAAACACAAAAAAGGCGGAAGTCAGCCTAAATCATTGTAAGAAGTCTTTTTCAGCTTTGGGTTGCCATGCTTCTATTTGAAATTACAATGTATTATGATGTATGCTACTGCCTACTGAACACTAAACAGAACTGTCTTCAATATAATCATTGATTTTGCACGCCTGTAATTCTCATGCAAAACCTGGTACTAACAGATCAATTATACTTGCATCAGGTGTGTAACAGACACAAGTTGTTAAAATTTATCCTGTTCTGCCAAATACAAGTTTTTTAAAAAGATGAAAGAAGAAAGCCATATCCATGCTGAGGAGTCATTAATAGTTAGTAAATTAGTTTGTTCGTCAGATCTGAAAGAACTTTATTTTTTTTTTTTTTTTTTTTTTGAGACTGAGTCTGGCTCTGTCGCCCAGGCTGGAGTGCGGTGGCCGGATCTCAGCTCACTGCAAGCTCTGCCTCCCGGGTTCCCGCCATTCTCCTGCCTCAGCCTCCCGAGTAGCTGGGACCACAGGCGCCCGCCACTTCGCCCGGCTAGTTTTTGTATTTTTTAGTAGAGACGGGGTTTCACCGTGTTAGCCAGGATGGTCTCGATCTCCTGACCTCGTGATCCGCCCGTCTCGGCCTCCCAAAGTGCTGGGATTACAGGCTTGAGCCACCGCGCCCGGCCTGAAAGAACTTTAATTAAGTACTTTCCATTTATGGGATTTTCTCTAGATTATAAGCATTATTATTTATAAAGAAATTAAGAATTTTAAATAGAAATATTTCATATAAACAAAATAACCAAAATAATTGTATATGAATGACTCCCAAGAAATCTTCAAATACAAAATGTGTGGTCAAAGCTGCTTCTCTTTTACAAAATGTCCTAAATTATTATCATGACTCATTCTTCAAAGCACAGTGCAGGTTCCACTCTCCCAAAAAAAGTCCCCTCCAAGGACTTCAATTCAAAGTTTTCCCCCTACTCTCTGGAAACTGAAACCGCTTCTCCTTATACCTTAGCTAAAGTTTAATACAATGTTAGGCACTTTTTTTTTTCCTTTTTTTTTTTAATTGGAGTCTCTCTCTGTTGCCTAGGCTAGAGTGCAATGGAGCAATCTTGGATCACTGCAACCTCCCCCTCCCGGGTTCAAGTGATTCTCCTGCCTCAGCCTCCCAAGTAGCTAGGATTACAGGTGCCCGCCACCATGCCCAGCTAATTTTGAATTTTTAGTAGAGACGGGGTTTCACCAGGTTGACCAGGCTGGTCTTTAACTCCTGACCTCAGGTGATCCACCCGCCTCGGCCTCCCAAAGTGCTGGGATTACAGGTGTGAGCCACCGCCCCCAGCCCATTAGGCACATTTTAACTGGATTTACTTTATGTCAGGGACACTGTGCTAAGAATTATGTAAGATGATCATTGGCCTGAGCCGGTGGCTCATGCCCATAATCCCAGCACTTTGGGAGGCTGAGGCAGGCAGATCACCTGAGGTCAGGAGTTTCAGACCAGCCTGGCCAACCTGGTGAAACCCTGTCTCTACTAAAAATACCAAAAATTAGCCGGGCATAGTGGTGGACACCTGTAATCCCAGCTACTGGGGAGGCTGAGACAGGAGAATCACTTGAACCCAGGAGGTGGAGGTTGCAGTGAGCCGAGATCGGGCCATTGCACTCCAACCTGGACAACAAGAGCAAAGCTCTGTCTCAAAAAAAAAAAAAAAAAAATCATCATAGCTACTTCATAAGGATGGATTTAATGATCTATCCCTTTTTAGAAGGGAACTGAAGAACAGGGAGTTGAATTAACCACACAGTGAGAGCCAGTAGTGAAGTCAGAGCTTGAAACAAAGCAGTGTGAAGTCTAAGTCTAATTGCTTAGCCACGATGCTATAGAAATATTAACACCAATGGGCTGAAAGAAAAAATAAATGATGCTTTGCTCTATTCTAAATAAAAATTAGGTTACTCAAACTAGAAACGTTTCAAGAATCACGTCTTTTAATAATGGATACAGATGCAAATAAAATGTTCTGTAAATCAGTGTGCAATTATTTTATAAAATTTTATTGGAGAGACTACACAAAACTAGGCCTAAATAAGCCTTTTGAAAGCTTGTATGTGTTAATATTAGTGCAGGCTAAAAGTCAAATCCTGAACTGTATAGTTTTTTTTTTGTAAGAGAGCACTTGTGAGAGAAAAAGAACTTATTTTCAAACACTGTAAAATTAAGTGCCTAAACTGATTGTTTCCAGAATATTAGTGCAAATAAGTGAGTAGAAGGTGAAATTGCAATTCTATTTATGTAGTTATACTGTGGTTATTGGTAGAAAGGCTAAAAAAGCATGATCTATTATTTCATATTTCCAGATATTTGTTTCTGCAACACATTTTAATCACGGTCTATTTTTATAGGAGCCCCAGGGAATCAGGACTGGGAAATGTGTCTCTAAGGACGCATATCAGAGTAAGTTTTTTAAGTCAACAAGTACTTACTGAATCTTTTATGAGCCAATCACTGTACTAGGTGCTTTGGGCATTGCAAAAGAGCCTAAAATCTTATTTTGTATGTTTTTTAAAAAAAGGCAGGCCAGGCCTGGTGTGGTAGTTCACACCTGTAATCCCAGCACTTTGGGAGGCCGAGGCGGGTAGATCATGAGGTCAGGAGATCGAGACCATCCTGGCTAACATGGTGAAACCCCGTCTCTATTAAAAATACAAAAAATTGGCCGGGCGCGGTGGCTCAAGCCTGTAATCCCAGCACTTTGGGAGGCCGAGACAGGCGGATCATGAGGTCAGGAGATCGAGACCATCCTGGCTAACACGGTGAAACCCTATCTCTACTAAAAAATACAAAAAACTAGCCGGGCGAGGTGGCGGGCGCCTGTAGTCCCAGCTACTCAGGAGGCTGAGGCAGGAGAATGGCGTGAACCCGGGAGGCGGAGCTTGCAGTGAGCTGAGATCCGGCCACTGCACTCCAGCCTGGGTGACAGAGCGAGACTCTGCCTCAAAAAAAAAAAAAAAAAAAAAATACAAAAAATTAGCCAGGTGTGGTGGCAGGCGCCTGTAGTCCCAGCTACTTGGGAGGCTGAGGCAGGGTAATCGTTTGAACCCGGAAGGTGGAGGTTGCAGCGAGCCAAGATTGCATCACTGCACTGCAGCCTGGGCGACAGAGCGAGACTCCATCTCAAAAAAAAAAAAAAAAAAAAAAATGCAGGCCAGGGCCAGAGGCAAGGTGGCTCACACCTGGAATCCCAGTACTTTGGGAGGCCAAGGTGGGAGGATTGCTATAGTTGGAAACCAGTCTGACCTCATCTCTACAAAGCCAGACCCCATCTCTACAAAAAGTTTTTAAAATTAACCAAGCTTGATGGCACATTCCTATAGTTCTAGCTACTTAGGAGACTGAGGCAGGAGGATGGCTTGAGCCCAGGAATTCAAGGCTGCAGTGGACTATGACTGTGCCACTGTACTCCAGCCTGGGCAAGACCCTGTCTCTAAAAAAGTAAATAAAAAATAAAAATAAAACAAAACTAACATTTTAAAATGCAGAAGCTTAATCATTCTACAAATTCAAGTTCCTCTTTCCATCCGGTGCCTACCATATTTTGCATGTTTTCCCTAAATGTACATTTTGTTACTGTGTTTATTAATGTTGACTCTTATGTATCCTTATGTGATGGTCACTATAGGCCAGTGAAAAAAAAAGGGGGGGCCAGAAATCAGGTCCTGTGATGGCTCAGAGTGCTATGATTCTAACTAGTATGAAGGGTCACCTAAAATTTAAATATTTACAAAAGCATGTGACTTTAAAACACATCAGATAACAAATCCCACTAAATATATTATTCAAGAAACTTAAATGGCCTTGCCTACATACTATCTTTTCTTTCTTTTTTGAGACGGAGTCTCGCACTGTCGCCCAGGCTGAAGTGCAGTGGCACAATCTTGGCTCACTGTGACTGCCTCCTGGGTTCAAGTGATTCTCCTGCCTCAGCCTCCCGAGAGCTGGGACTACAGGCGCCTGCCATCACACCCGGCTAATTTCTGTATTTTTAGTGGAGACAGGGTTTCACCATGTTGGCCAGGATGGTCTCGGTCTCCTGACCTCGTGATCCACCCACTTCCGCCTCCCAAAGTGCTGGGATTACAGGCGTAAGCCACCATGCCTGGCCACTACATACTATCTTTAAGTCCTCAAAACTACTTAAAAACACACACACACACACGAAAGTTAATTGCACAACCTTGTGTTTGATAGTGTATGTTTTTCAAATTCTTTCTTCCTCTTTTCTTCCTTTTCCCCTTTCTTTACATTTATAATGTCTAGTCAGTAAATCGAAGGTGACTTAAATTCTAATGTGACATTAATGCAAAGTTCAGCATGAGACTTTTCTCCCAAACAATTATTAAACTCTTGCAGACTCATCAAGAATAATGAGAAAAGTTCAGGCTTTTATTTAATCTTAGGATTTATAATAGAAACCTTTCCCTATACTGTACTTATTCATTTCTGTTTCTTTGTTAAATATTCACCCATTGCTTTACGCCTCTGATTACATGAACACAATACAAAAAAGTCAGTTCTATCGAATCATGACCTTAAAATTCCCAAACACCTATGAATGAAAGATTAGAGAAAGTAAACAAATAAAAGAAAAAACAAATTGGTAGCTAAACTTAGCTGTAAAATGGCATGCTGACTCTTTTAAATGACAGAAGTAATATTGCAATAGATTAGGTGTACAGTAGGAGTTAACATGTAAAATGACCCTTAAAAGTCTTTTACGGCCATAGTGGCTCATGCCTGTGATTCCAGCAGTTTGAGAGGCCGAGGCGGGAGGATCACTTGAGCACAGGAGTTCAAGACCAGCCTACGCAACATAGCGAGACCCTGTCTCTATTTTTTTTTTTTTTAATTTTAAAACCAAGAATCTGGTTGTCTCAGGGTGTCAGAAGTATTGTTTAGGACTAGCAGCACTTTAAAGTTTAGTTATTTCAAGTTAGCTCCTTTCTCTTTAGAGATACAGTTTGACTTTATTTTTCCCCAAAAGTTTCAAACAGTATAAAAGTTTTCTTTTTTTAAGATGGAGTCTTGCTCTTGTCACCCAGGCTGGAGTGCAATGGTGTGATTTTGACTTACTGCAACCTCCGCCTCCTGGGTTCAAGTGATTCTCCTGCCTCAGCCTCCAAAGTAGCTGGGATTACAGGTGCCCACCACCACGCCCAGCTAATTTTTGTATTTTTAGTAGAGTTGGGGTTTCACCATGTTGGCCAGCCTGGTCTTGAACTCCTGACCTCAGATGATCCACCCGCTTCAGCATCCCAAAGTGCTGGGATTACAGGCATGAGACACTGTGCCCAGCTGGTACAGAAGTTTATAATCTCTTAAGGTCACTCCTCACTCCTACTCCAGTTCCTAATTCTCTCCTCCTCAAAATTACCCACAAGATTTATTCTAGTTTTCTTCCTTCCTATATTTTTTCCTCTCCTTGATTTATTTTCTTTCTTATGTCTGTTTTAGAGACAGGGTCTGTTGCCTAAATGCAGTGGTGTGATCATGGTTTACTGCAGCGTCAAGCTCCTCCTGCTTCAGCATCTAAAGTAGCTGGGACTACAGGTGCATGCCACCACACTTAGCTAATTTTTCTATTTTTGTAGAGACAGAGAGTCTCACTATGTTGTCCAGGCTGGTCTTGAACTCCTGGGCTCAAATGATCCTTCCGCCTCAGCCTCCTAAATTGCTGGGATTGTAGCCATGAGCCACTGCAGCCAGCCTTCTTAAATATCTTTGAATGGCTAACCTAGGTCAGGGCAGTGGAGGCAGGGTCAGATTAAATTATTGATTACCCCCCATTGATTACTCCCTGGTGCAATAAAAGGGCTGTACTCAGACATAAAACTAAAACATTTGAATAAGAGGAATGATGTAAAACATGGGTTTTTAAAAAATGGTTTTTCAAATCAATTTTCAGTACAAGTAACAAAAAGATTATTTAAGAGCATTCACCATACCTAGCAGCAAGCAAGTCTGAACTGAAGCCAAAACTTAAGTGAAACTTAAGGACCATGACTGGGCGCGGTGGCTCACGCCTGTAATCCCAGCACTTTGGGAGGCTGAGGCGGGTGGATCACGAGGTCGGGAGTTTGAGACCATCCTGGCCAATATGGTGAAACCTCGTCTCTACTAAAAATACAAAAATTAGCCGGGCGTGGTGGCGCTTGCCTGTAGTCCCAGCTACTTGGGAGGCTGAGGCAGAAGAATTGCTTGAACCTGGGAGGCGGAAGTTGCAGTGAGCCTAGATGGTGCCACTGCACTCCAGCCTGGGTGACAGAGCGAGACTGTATCCAAAAAAAAAAAAAAAGAAACTTAAGGACCAAGTAGGCTATGAAAATTAGCTGAGGCTGTGTAGCCTAGCTAAGAACATAAGAACATCTATGGGTACAGTTTCATTAAAACGGACGTAGGAAATGTATTTTGTCAGTGACTCCAGTTTGATATATTTGGTTTTACTCATTATTGTCTTTTTTCCTATGAAAAGATCCAATCCTTGGCATTGTAAATTGGTGCAAACTTTTCCACAAGTTGGCATTATGTATTGAGAATTCCGAAAATATTTATGCCCTTTGACCCAGTAATCCTGCTCTTGGCAGTATATCTTTGGAGGAAAAAACTTGTTAAATGTGTGAGATTGCAGCCTTAGCTATAACAGTGATAGGTTACAAAACAGTCTAAATGAGCAACAATAGCAAAAGGGACAACTAAATATAGATTATTTTGCAATTAGTAAAAATTAAAATTATGGAAACTATGCAGTAACTTGGAAAATCGCTTATGGGATAATGTCACTTGAAGTAACTGGGACGCACATGTATACATACTTCATGATTCAACTATTTTAAATTGTGTTTTCAAAATGAGGAGACAAAAGGGGAATATATGGAAAAATAAAAAGTATGGTTAGGTGGTAAGATTACGAGGCTTTTATTTATTTCTAAAATTCACTCTAATGTTCTACCATTTTTGCAGTAAGTAAAAATGTAGGTAGAGTAGTGGAAAATCCAACTTTGTTTATGCTGAATTAAGAGGATAGGAAGATTTATTCATTCCTAGAGCAGGTTAAATTGTGAGTCAGAGTGCCCTCAGAGGTGTGTGATATAAATTATCATCATTGCCGGGCGCAGTGGCTCACACCTGTAATCCCAACACTTTGGAAGGCTGAGGCAGGTGGATCTCTTGAGGTCAGGAGTCCGAGACCAGCCTGGGCAACATGGTGAAACCCCGTCTCTACTAAAAATGCAAAAATTAGCTGGGCATGGTGGCGGGTGCCTGTAATCCCAGCTACTCGGGAGGCTGAGTCAGGAGAATCACTTGAACTTGGGAGGTGGAGGTTGCAGTGAGTGGAGATCATGCCATTGAACTCCAGCTTGGGTGACAGAGTGAGACTCCGTCTCAAAAAAAAAAAAAAAAAAAGCATCATCTTCATCACCATAATTATCTTCATCATCATCATCAAAATCACCATCATCATCACTGCAGTTCACATTATTGAGCATTTACCATTTTCCATGTATTGCATGAAGTGCTTTTTCATGAAATTTATTTTATTTATTTTTTTTGAGATGAAATCTCTTTCTGTCACCCAGGCTGGAGTGCAATGGCATGATCTCGGCTCACTGCAACCTCCACCTCCCGGGCTTAAGCAATTCTCCCACCTCAGCCTCCTGAGTAGCTGGGACTACAGGCATGCACCACCACGTCTGGCTAATTTTTTGTATTTTTAGTACAGATGGGTTTCACCATGTTGGCCAGGCTGGTCTCAAACTCCTGACCTCTGGTGATCTGCCTGCCTCGGCCTCCCAAACTGCTGGGATTACAAGCATGAGCCACGGCTCCCGGCCTTTTTCATGAAATTTATGTTCTTAGTTAGGACCTATTATAAAACCATAGAATCATATAGCCAACCACCTAGTTGACATCTCTTCTTGAACAGGCATCTCAAACTTAGCATGTCCAAAATGGAACTTCTGATATTCCTTCCAAAACCTCCTTTGTCCACAGTCTTGTTCTTCTTAATGCCAACTCCATCCTTTCAATTGGTCAGGCCAGCCAAAAACAAAAAATAAAAAATAATCAATTGCTCAGGCCAGAAACCCTTAGAGTCGTACGATGGAGACCATCAGGACATTTCTCCAATTCTACTTCAAAATATGTTCAAATTTTGAACACTTTCACCACCTTCATTTCTAGCATCCTTGTCCAAACCATCTTGTGTTGCTCAGATGACTTCAGTAGCCGCCTAACTAATCTCCCTGCTTCCATTCTTTCCCCTCCTTCAGTTTATCCTCAACACATGGAAAACATCCAGAGGGGTCCTTTATTTTATTTTTATTTTATTTCATTTTATTGAGACGGAGTCTCCTTCTGTTGCCCAGGCTGGAAAGCAGTGTCACGATCTCGGCTCAGTGCAACTTCTGCCTCCCAGGTTCAAGCGATTCTTCCACCTCAGCTTCCTGAGTAGCTGGGATTACAGGCCCCTGCCACCACACCTGGCTAATTTTTGTATTTTTAGTAGGGACTGGGTTTCAGTATGTTGGCCAGGCTGGTCTCAAACTCCTGACTTCAAGTGATCCACCCACCTTGGCCTCCTGAAGTGCTAGGGTTACAGGCATGAGCCAGCATGCCTGGCCAGAGGAGTCCTTTTATTTTTTTTATTTTTATTTTATTATTATTTTTTTGAGATGGAGTGTCGCTCGTCACCCAGGCTGGAGTGCAGTGGCGTAATCTCGGCTCACTGCAAGCTCTGCCTCCCAAGTTCACGCCATTCTCCTGCCTCAGCCTTCTGAGTAGCTGGGACTACAGGCGCCCACCACCAGGCTCGGCTAATTTTTTGTATTTTTAGTAGAGACGGGGTTTCACCGTGTTAGCCAGGATGGTCTCGATCTCCTGACCTCGTGATCCACCCGCCTCGGCCTCTCAAAGTGCTGGGATTACAGGCGTGAGCCACCGGATCCAGCCCAGAGGGGTCCTTTTAAAAGCTACATCAGGGCCAGGCATGGGTCACTTGAGGTCAGGAGCTCGAGACCAGCCTGGCCAACCTGGTGAAACCCTGTCTCTACTAAAAATTAAAAAAATAGCTGGGCATGGTGGTGTGCACCTGTAATCCCAGCTGCTCAGGAGGCTGAGGCAAGAGAATCGCTTGAACCCAGGAAGCGGAGGTTGCAGTGAGCCAAGATTGCGCCACTGCACTCCAGCCTGGGTGGCAGAGTGAGACTCCGTCTCACAAAAAACAAAACAAACAAACAAACAAAACCCCGCTAAGTCAGATCATGTCTCCTCTGCTCAAAACCCTCCAGAGACTCCCCATCATACTCAGAATAAAAGCCAAAGTCCTAACAATGGCCACTACCTCACCTGTGCCCCCTTTACTTCTCCGACCTCACCTCCTGCTGTTCTCCCTCTCAATCACTTCACCCAATCACATTAACTTCTTTACTGCTCCATAAAAAATGTCAGTCATTCTCCTGCCTCAGGAACATTCTTCACCCATATGTCCACACCGTTCACTCCCTCACATGCTTCAAGTCTTTGTTCATATGTCACCCTCTCAATAATGCTCCCTGACCATCTGGTAATACTGCAGCTGCCCTCACCCTCCCGATACATCAGATCTCTCTTACTCTACTTTTACCATGACAGTCATCTTCTGTCATGTTGCCTAACTTATTAAGTCTGTCATAGATTATTTATATCCCTCTGTTAAAATGTAAGCTCCATGAGGGCAGAGATATTTGGATTCTTTTTTTCAGTGCCTGCTGAAGAAACCTAACTACATCGTTACCATTTGGCAAAGCTAGGACTGTTCCAGAAGGCATATTCCAGAGCCATCATGCTGTACGACTATAACTGCTCCAGACCAGGCCACTGCGGGGAAGAGTAAAGCTAGGGTAGATACAATAAGCATGAACTATAGACATTAATCCTCCCTGCCCAGAATGTGGCCTCCTGGAGCCCCAGTCATTTACCCACAATGCTGTGTTCTTCAGAAGTCCAAAGCCAGTTGATCTTAAAAAATGGAAACAGCATGTGATCAAGTAAGAGAACATGAAACTGTAAGTGACTGGAACTTTGGTTGTTTCCAGACCACAGACTTTCTTGACTGGGACTACAGTTCTGTCTTTCTCTTCAGTCAGGAGGTCTGAAGACATTGGAATACCAACAGCAATTCATTATGACTAATTCCATGATTTCAATATAATTTGTCCTCACCAAAACTCATGTAGTAATGTGATTCCCAAAGTGACAGTGTTAGGAGGTGGCGCCTCGTGGGAGGTGTTTGGATCATGGGAGCAGATTTCTTATTAAAATTTCAGGTATTGTTATAGCAACATAGAAGAAATTAAGACAATTACTGAGCCTATGTTCCTTTACAGAGGTTGCAAATGCCAGATATCATTTACCCCACCTCAGCATAGGCAAATACCAATTCCCTTTTTTTTTTTTTTTATTTTATTTTATAGAAACAGGGTCTCACTATGTTGACCAGGCTGATCTCCGATTCCTCAAATGGATGACCACACACAGTCATCCATTCCTGGTTATGGGACTAGCTGAGAAGTCTGTTGAGGGACCACTGAAAAAGATTTATCTTCCTGATAAAAAGAGACTCATAAAGAGAAATTGGCCTTTTTTTTGCCTTTGGATACAATTATTTGGAGACATCAGTCCTGGGCTGAGGCAGTCGTCTTGTTACCATGAGAGGCTAAGCTGAGGGTGAAAACCAACATACTGTAGATAGTAGAGCTCAAAAGGAGCGAAAAAATTCTAGATTCCCCTAGGCATCATTGAGTTACTGTATCAACTTTGGAACCAGGCTAGGCACAATGATTTATGCCTATAATCCTAGCATTTGGGAGGCCAAGGTGGGAGGATCACTTGAGGCCAGGAGTTCAAGATCAGCCCAAGCAACAAAGCAAGACTCCATCTCTACAAAAAATTTAAAAATTAGCCGAGTGTGGTGACATGTGCCTATAGTCCTAGCTACTTGGGAGGCTGAGGTGGGAGGATCACTGGAGCTCAGGAGTTCGATTCTGCAGTGAGCTATGATTGCACCACTGCACTCCAACGTAGGCAACAGAGCAAGGCCCTGTCTCCAAAATAATGACGACGACAACAACAAAATCCAAAACCTTGGAACCACCTTGTCTCAAGCTTCTTGTTATATGATAATAACAAATATCTTCACTATTTAAGCTAGCAGCCCCCAACCAGGGATTGTACTGTACAACTAAGGGCATTTGGAAATGTGTGGGGAATACTTTGATTTATTCAATGACTGGGTGGAGTTAGTAGCATTTGGTACCTGAGGCCAAGGATGCTAAACATTCTCCCATGGGTGAAACAGCCTGCTAAAATGCCAATAGGGCATTTAGAAATGCTGTTCTAAGCAAACTTTAGCTGGGCGTTCTGTTATCTGCAGCTGAAAGTACCATAACTGATATCATTCCATACCATTAAAACTTTATCACATTTTTACAGAACAGTGTGTACCTTGATTACCAAATATTAAATGGCTGGTATTTAATATTATCAACTTCATGATCTCTAAAAACTTCATTTGTTGAAATGACTGAGAAAATACTACAGACCGATGAGAATTATAAGATGTCGATAGGCTCAAAAATAAACGTGTATGCACTTAAATGTATTTCATGGACAGATCCAAATGTGCATTATAAAAATATTCATTTTTTAGAAGTCATTAAAGAAAATAAAAAAGATGTTTTGTCTCCAGCACTGCAAAAACATACATTTTTGTCTTCAGAACACTGCCTTTAGAAAAGTTATTGCTGGCTAGGCGCAGTGGTTCATGCTTGTAATCCCAGCACTTTGGGAGGCCGAGGCGGGTGGATCACCTGAGGTCAGGAGTTTGAGACCAGCCTGGCCAAAATGGCGAAACCATCTATCTATTGAAAATACAAAAATTAGCCAGGCGTGGTGGTGCGCACCGCAGTTCCAGCTACTCAGGAGGCTGAGGTAAGAGAATCACTTGAATTGCTTTACCCTCCATGTGTGTTCTTCAGAAGTCCAAACCCAGTTGATCTTAAAAAATGGAAACAGCATGTGATCAAGTAAGAGAACATGAAACTGTAAGTCACTGGAACTTTGGTTGTTTCCAGACCACAGACTTTCTTGACTGGGACTACAGTTCTGTCTTTCTCTTCAGTTAGGAGGTCTGAAGACATTGGAATACCAACAGCAATTCATTATGACTAATTCCATGATTTCAATATAATTTGTCCTCACCAAAACTCTTGTAGGAATGTGATTCCCAAAGTGACAGTGTTAGCAGCGGGATGAGACGAAGGTTACAGTGACCTGAGATTGCACCATTGCACTCCAGCCTGGGCAACAAAGCGAGACTCTGTCTCAAAAAAAAAAAAAAAAAAAAAAAAAAGGAAGAAGAAGGAAAGAAAGGTTATTGCTTAAAAAAAAATCTGATCTCCCTTCCTAAAGCCATTGAATTGATTTCTTCAGTTTAAAAACAAATCTTTATAGTCTAAAATGTTTTCATCTTGATTTATTTATAAAATATATTTTGCTGGGAGCAGTGGCTCACGCCTGTAATGACAACACTTTTGGGTGGCTGAGGTGGGCGGATCGCTTGAGCCTGGGAGTTCAGGACCAGCCTGGGCAACATGGTGAGACCTCTTCTCTACAAAAAATACAAAAAAATTAGCCAGGCGTGGTGGCACATGCCTGTAGTCCCAGCTACCCAGGAGGCTGAGGTGGGAGGTTCACTTGAGCCTGGGAGGTCAAAGCTGCAGTGAGCTGTGATCACGCCATCACACACCAGCCTGGGTAATGGAGCGAGACCCTGTCCCAAATAAATAAATAAATAAATAATATCTTTTGACAACTATTACATACACACATTCTTGTTGTAAAAATGCAAATGCAAACAACAGAAAAAAAATATAGCAAAATATAAACATTTCTCTTCATCTACCTTCAAATCCCTCTTTCTTTTCCAGAGAATAACCTTTCTCAAGGGTTTGGTGTAAATTCTATATATATGTACATATACACATATATATATCTCCAAAATTTTTTCTTTTGTAATAAATGTCTTTCCCTTACTATGCCTTAAAGATTCTCTGCAGGTTAATACATAGAAATCTTATAGATTCATTTGTAACTACAACAAACTATTCTGTGGTATGGATTACCGTAATTTATTTATCTATTGATAGACATTTAGATTATTTTTATTTATTCATTTTTTTGAGACAGAGTCTCGCTCTGTCGCCCAGGCTGGAGTGCAGTGGCACGATCTTGACTCATTGCAACCTCCGCCTCCCGGGTTCAAGCGATTCTCCTGCCTCAGCCTCCTGAGGAGCTGGGATTACAGGCATGTCCCACCACACCTAGCTAATTTTTGTAGTTTTACTAGAGACAGGGTTTCACCATGTTGCCCAAGGTGGTCTCGAACTCCTGACCTCAAATGATTTGCCCTCCTTAGCCTCCTAAAGTGCTGGGATTACAGGCATAAGCCACCGCACCCAGGCTATTCTTATTTTAAACTTTTCTTATTTACTTATTACTTTATTTTTGGGATAGAGATTCGTTCTGTCACCCAGGATAGAGTGCAATGGCATGATCACAGCTCACTGTAGCCTCGACCTTCCTGGTTCAATAAATCCTTCCACCTCAGCCTCCTGAGTAGCTGGGACCACAGGCATACACCACCACACCCAGCTTATTTTTGTATGTTTTGTAGAGATGGGGTTTCACCATGTTGCCCAGGCTGATCTTGAACTCCTGGGTTCAAGTGATCCTCTCGCCTCAGCCTCCAAAAGTGCTAGAATTACAGGCATAAGTCTCTGTGCCCGGCCTATTTTTAAATTTTTAAAAAACAATTAATTTTTAATTGTGATAAAAATACATGTAACATACAATTTACTATCTTAGCCTTTTTTTTTTTTTTTTTTTTTGACAGTGTCTCATTCTTCTGCCCCGTCTGGAGTGCAAGGGTGCAATCCGGAGTGCAGGGTCACTGCAGTCTTGAATTTCTAGCTTCAAGAGAGAATCCCGCCTGAGCCTCCCAAATAGCTGGCACTACAGGCACAAGCAACCACGCCCAGCTAATTTTTGTAATTTTTGTTGGGTAGTGGGGGTCTCCCTATGTTGCCCAGGCTGGTCTTGAATTCTTGGGCTCAAATGATCTTCCAACCTTGGCCTTCCAAAGAGTTGGGATTACAGGCATGAGCCACAGTGCCTGACCCTCATCTTAGCCGTTTTTAAGTGGATTGTTCAATAAATGTTAAACACATTCCCAGTGTTGTGCAACTGATATCTAGAACTCTTTTCATCTTACAAAACTGAAACTCTCTCCATTAAACAATAACTCTCTGTTCTCCCCTCCACTCAAGCCTTGGCAACCACCATTCTGTTTTCTGTTTCTATGAATCTGATTACTCTAGGTGCTTTCTATAAGTGGAATCAGGCAATATTTGTCTTTTTGTGACTGGCTTATTTCACTTAGCATAATGTCCTCAATGTTCGTCAATGTTATAGCATGTGTCAGAATTTCCTTCCCTTTTAAGGCTGAAGAGTATTCCGTTGTATATGTATATCACATTTTGTTTATCCATTCATCTATTGATGGACTCTTAGGTGGCTTCCACTGTTTGACTATGCAAATAATTATGCTAAGACATGGGTGTACAAATATCTCTTTGAGACCTTGCTTTCAATTCTTTTGAGTATATACCAAGAAGTGGGATTGCTGGATCATATGTATAGTTCTATTTTTAATTTTTTGGGGAACCACCATACTGATTTCCATAGTTGTTGCACCATTTCACAATACCACCAGCAATTTCTCCACATCCTCATCAGCACTTCCTACTTAAAAAAAAAAAACAAACAAAACTATAGCCATTCCAGTAGGTTTGAGGTGCTATCTCATTATGATTTTGATATGCATTTTTCTAATGATTAGTGATGTGTATGTTTTCATGTGCTTGCTGGCTATGTGTATATTTTTGGAGAAATACCTATTCAAGTCCTTTGCCCATTTCTTTTGTGGGGGAAGGTGTGGGGACAGAGTCTTGCTCTGTTACCTAGGCTGGAGTGCAATGGCCTGATCATGGCACACTGCAGCCTCAACCTTATGGGCACAAGTTATGCTCCTGCCTCAGCCTCCCAAGTAGCTAGGACTACAGGTATGCATCACCATGCCTAGCTATCTTTATCCATTTTTAATATTTTTCTTGTTGTTGTTGAATTGTAGGAGTTCTTTATATATTGTGGATACTAACCCCCTATCAGATTATATGATTTGCATATATTTTTTCCATTTCATAGGCTGCCTTTAGTCTCTTGATTATGTCCTTTGATCCACAAAAGTTTACATTTCTGATGTAGTCCAATCTATTCATTTTCACCTATGTTGCCTATGCTTTTGGTGTCATATCCAACAAATCATTGCTAAGTCTAATGTCATGACACTTTTGTCTTACATTTTCCTTATAAGTTTTACAGTTTTAGCTCTTATATTTAGGTCTTTATCCATTTTGAGTGAATTTTGGTATATGATGTTAGGTAAGGGTCCAACTCCATTCTTTTGGTTGTGGATATTCAGTTTTCCCAAAACCATTTGTTGAAGAGACTGCCCTTTCCCCCATTAAGTGGTCTTGGCACTGTCAAAAATAATTTGACCATATATGTGAAGGTTTTTCTCTGGGCTCTCTATTCTGTTCCATTGGTCTGTTCATCTTTATGGCAGCACCACACTATTTTGATTACTATAGATTTGTAATGAATTTGAAATTATAAAGTGTGATCTCCAAGTTCTATGTTCTTTTTCAAAATTATTTTACTATTTGATTGGGGGGCTTAAATATTTCATATAAATATTAGGGATAATTTTTTTTTCTTTTTTGAGACGTAGTTTCACTCTTGTCACCCAGGCTGGAGTGCAGTGGCGCCGTATCGGCTCACTGCAAGCTCCACCTCCCGAGTTCATGGCATTCTCCTGCCTCAGCCTCCTGAGTAGCTGGGATTACAGGCGCCCACCACCATGCCTAGCTAATTGTGTGCGTGTGTGTGTGTGTGTGTGTGTGTTTAGTAGAGACAGGGTTTCACCATGTTGGCCAGGCTGGTCTTGAACTCTTGACCTCAGGTGATCCACCCACCTCAACCTCCCAAAGTGCTGGGATTACAGGTGTAAGCCACCGCACCCAGCCTGGAAGGATTTTTCTATTTCTGGAAAACAAAAAATTATTGAGGTTTTGTTAGGGATTGCATTAAATCTGTAGATCGCTTCAGGTAGTACTGACATGTTAACAATATTATCTTCCAATTTACAAACATGAATGTCTTTCCATTTGTCTCTTTAAATTTCTGTCAGCAATGTTTTTAGTTACTATCATACTTCATACCTCATGGAATCGTTCTCCATATCATTAAATATTATTTGAAAATGTTTTGTGATTCATAATAACCCATTGTGTGGATATGTGATAGTTAACTAGTACCACATTTTCCACACTTGTTTCCAATTTTTCTCATAATAAATAATGCTGTCATAAATAGATACATCTTTTTACTTATATCTCAGCAATTCCCTAGAATAAATTAAGGAGTGAAGAGCATAAAAATATTAGTCAATGTTGCCAAATTACTCTCAGCAATGCAGCACCAACTTACAGTCTCACTACGAATATAAGGATGCCATTCTTCCTTCCCACTCAAGACTGCTAAGTGCACAGAGTACTCATGGCAGAGTTGCCCCTCCCATACTAACATTACACTTTATCTTCTCAAAACTATTTGCCAAATAAAATGGTGATCATTAGCATTCCCTTGTTTTAATTTGATTTTACTTAATAGTGAGGCAGAGATTCCCAGTTCAAAACTCAAAAGAGTGAGACTTTCATTTATTCATTCACCTTTTCATTCATTCAACTGACACTGAGCACTTGCTCAATGCTAGCACTATATTTGTTTCCAGTATGATACAATTATGAAATAAGGACAGACTCTGGGCTGGGCACAGTGGCTCGTGCCTATAATCCCAGCACTTTGGGAGGCTGAGGTGGGCGAATCACTTGAGGTCAAGAGTTTGAGACCAGCCTGGCCAATAAGGTAAAACTCCATCTGTACTAAAAATACAAAAATTAGCCAGGTGTGGTGGTGGGCACCTGTAATTCCAGCTATTTAGGAGGCTGAGGCACAAGAATCACTTGAATCTGGGAGGCAGAGGTTGCAGCGAGCTGAGATCATGCAGCTGCACTCTAGCTTGGGTGACAGAATGAGACTCTGCCTCAAAAAAAAAAAAAAGAAACTCTACCACAGGGTACATACAAAGGCACCCTACAGTGAGTGACAAAGCAAAGCATCTTTTGAGAACGCACATGTTTGGGGTGGGGATGGAGGACTTGGGGAAAATTAGTGGACTATTACCATAAAAACCTAATAACCATATAGAAGATGTCTTCAGCCAATGCGGTTCCAGCTTTTACCCCTTACAGGTATAGCTTTGATGGTCTGAAGGTAAGATGGAGGTGGGAAGGAGAGGGAGGTAGAACAGGCTACAGAACATCCAGAGCTAGGAATCTAAGTCGCAGGGTTTATCCTAAACATTCATGAACATTTTGTATTCTATGCCTTCATATTTGTTATGAAATTAAGATATTTTAAATCACTCACCATTCAGAAAAATTGAGAGTCCCAGAAGATATCCCCTATTACTTTTCCATGACACCACTGCCTATTTCGAGAGTTATGACTGTTAAGTGGCTGGCCGACTCCCGTTTGAGAAGCATGAGGCTGATATCAGGCCACCAGAGCTGAAATTCACCTAAGGAACTGGTAAATAATGGTGCCCCTTTTAAGTTCCCAAACAAGTCAACAGTTGGAGCAGGAATTCACTTGGAAATGAAAGAGAAGCTGAGCACGTTAGCTTAGTTGGGATATGGACGGGAGGTGACACAGCCTTTCAGGCCAGCCCCATGTGCCCACGTCAGGCTCTCCTGGAATAAAAACCAAATCAAATAAAACAGCTGCTGCCTTCTTTGAAGCTCTGCAGGAAACTGGAAGCAGAGGCTGCCCTGCTTTCCTGAAGAGCAGTCGTGACCATGGAAATGAGCCAGGGAGGGTGGATGGCTGAGGCTGAGGAGAGGTAAACACCACCAGCAAGGTGGCTCAGCAGTCCCTGGAACCAGAACACAGACATTTCCAGGGGATGGAGAGGAGGGTGGGGGTTGAAGTTCCAGCAATTTCACTGCTGGGCCCTGAGCCAGAGACCCATAGTTTTCCAATGCACTCCCAGCTAAGGGATATAGTGAGCTGGGTGAGGTAAGGCCAAGAGCTGGAGCTGTTCACATCAGTCACTTGCTCGCTGTGTGACCTGGGACAAATGACTTAATCTCTCTGATCCTGTTTCCTCATTTATAAAATGGCGATAAACGGTGTAAAACGATTATTGTAGAGACTTAAATAAATAATTTCTGGGAAGTTTTGAGTGCGCTTGCCCTGATATAATAAAAGCATACATAACAATAACATTTTCATCAAAACTGTGGTTCTCAGCCAGGAGTGGTGACTCATGCCTGTAATCCCAGCACTTTGGGAGGCTGAGGTGGGTAGATCACCTGAGGTCAGGAGTTCAAGACTAGCCTGGCCAACATGGTGAAATCCCGTCTCTACTAAAAATACAAAAATTAGCTGGGAGTGGTGGCGGGCGCCTGTAGTCCCAGCTACTAGGGAGGCTGATGCAGGAGAATTGCTTGAACCTGGGAGGCGGAGGTTGAAGTGAGCCAAGATCGTACCACTGCACTCCAGCCTGGGCGACAGAGTGAAACTCTGTCTCAAAAACAAAACAAAACAATTACATTTTCAAGAAAACTGTGATTCTCAACACAGGTAAAATCTCTCAAGAGGCATTTTAGATTCTGTGGGAGCACCTTTAGATGTTACAATGATTAGAAGTGCTATTGGCATTTAATGGACAAAATCTAGGGATGCTGTTCACACCAAAACCTTATCCTGGGTCCTTTGCAACTCTTGATGTCTCTCCAAACATTCATATCAGTGAGAAACCTGAGCCTAGACCTAACTTCATTTTTCACATAAATACAAAGTTTCCTCCCAATTTTAGTATACACCAGCTTTTCTAGAAGCAGATCTTTTAGGTAAAGTGAGGAAAGACTGTCTTTTGTTTGGTTTGTAATTTTACACACAGTTTTTTACCATTTCAGGAAAAAAAATCACTGACAATCACAGCTCTCGTGGCATTCTAGTCATTAGCTCAACACGTCTGTAGCAGTCTGCGTTTATAACTGCTACAGGCACAATGATTGTAGGTATAGGTGCAAACAAGTGGCTGCCTCATTGTTTTGAAATGTAGTCATGCTTGTGCATTGATGAGTTGAGATATATATTTTATTATAAAATACTTTTCTTTTATTTCTCGTTTATATTTAAGTTAGGACCATATATAGTCAAGGTTCTCCAGAAAAACAGAAGCAATAGGGGATATATGAATATACAGATGGAGATTTATTACGGGAATTGTTTCACACAATTATGGGAGCTGAGAAGTCTGATGGTCTGCCATCTGCAGCTGGAAAACCAGGAAAGCCAGTGGTGTAATTCAGTCTGAGCTGGAAGGCCTGAGAAGGGCAGGCTGGGGGTGGAGGGATGGCACAGTGGTATAAGATGGTAACATGGTGTAAGTCCTGGTATGAAGTCTGAGTCCAAAGGCTAGAGAACCAGGAAAACCAGTGCTCAAGGGCAGGAGAAGATAAATGTTCCAACTCAAAGAGAGCGAATGTGCCCTTTCTCCATCTTTTTGTTCTTTATGCCTCAACTGTTTGGGTAATTAATTCCAGAAATATGTTTCCAGCTATCTGGGCATCCTTTAACCCAGTCAAGTGACACATAAAATTAATGACTCATGCCTGTAGTCCCAACACTTTGAGAGGCCGAGGCGAGTGGATCACTTGAGACTAGGAGTTTGAGACCAGACTGGGCAACATGGCAAAATCTTGTCTCTACCAGAAAAATACAGAAATTAGCTGGGTGTGGTGGTGCATGTCTATAGTGCCAGCTACTTGAGTCCTGGAGACGGAGGTTGCAGTGGGCCAAAATTACACCATCATACTCCAGCCTGGGCAACAGAGCCAGACTCTGTCTCAAACAAAATTAAATAAATAGGTAGGGCACTGTGGCTCACGCCTGTAATGCCAGCACTTTGGGAGGCTGAGGCGGGCAGATCACAAGGTCAGGAGCTCGAGACCAGCCAGGCCAATACAATGAAACCCCATCTCTACTAAAACTACAAAAGTTAGCCGGGTGTGGTGGCATGTACCTGTAAGTCCCAGCTGCTCGGGAGGCTGAGGCAGAAGAATCACTTGAACCTGGGAGGCAGAGGTTGCAGTGAGCAAAGATCACTCTGCTAGTAAATAGTAGAGACTCAGGTCTATCTGACTCCACAGCCCAAGCTCGTGACCTCTGCATTAGATGGAAAACAACAACTTTATTATTTATTTTTTTATTTTGAGACAGAGTCTCATTCTGTTGCCCAGGCTGGAGTGCAGTGGTGAGATCTCCACTCACTGTAACATTTGCCTCCCGGATTCAAGCCATTCTCCTGCCTCAGCCTCCCAAGTAGCTGGGATTACAGGTGCGTGCCACCACATCCGGCTAAATTTTGTGTTTTTAGTAGACACCCGGTTTCACCATGTTGGGTAGGCTGGTCTCAAACTCCTGGTCTCAAGTAATCTGCCCATCTCGGCCTCCCAAAATGCTGGGATTACAGGCATGAGCCACCACACCCAGCTGAGAACACCTTTAATTGGAGAAGAAAATGTTTACTCAGACCTACAGAAATGTAGTGAAGAGAGTGCAGAAAAAAAAAGATAACTAAAATGACATTCAGGAAACCCAAGCCTTAGAATTGGTTTTTGCCACTCACTGCTGCGTGACCTTGGATATGGAGAGGCAATGTCATGAAATGATTTAAAAGTATGAGCCTAGAAAACAGATGTCTGAATTCAAAGCCCAGCTCTGTCGCTTACTTGTAAACTTAGGCCAGTTATTGACCATTCTGTGCCTTAGTTTCCTCATTTGTGATACAGGGGTTACAGAAAATTGTCATCCATATTGTCAGCATTTAATCATTATTAGCTATAGTGTTAGTTAGGGTTGGCTAATCCCTTACAGCAAAAAGACCGCATCCCACCTGTCAGGTTATTTAGAATCAGACTCTGAAATGGAGGTTTGCCTTTTATTTTGGAGGGGATGTCTCAGCATAACCCAGGCTACTTGGACTTCAGAACATGTTATGTAGCAGGACCCTGAATCTTTGTAGGGTTTATCTCCCATCCTCTGGAGGTCTGTGTCTTACCAAAGCCCAGTGTACTTCCCCCAGGCAGTTGAATTAACATGATATAATCAATAAAATGGACTAATGTGGGTCAGGCATGGTGGCTCATGTCTATAATCCCAGCACTTTGGGAGGCTGAGGCCGGGAGATCACTTGAGGCCAGGAGTTCGAGAGCAGTCTGGCCAACATAGTGAAACCCCATCTCTACCAAAAATACAAAAATTAGCCGGGCGTGGTGTTGGCGCACCTGTAATCTCAGCTACTCCAGCGGCTGAGGCAGGAGAATCACTTGAACTGGGAGGTGGAGGTCGCAGTGAGCCGAGATCACGCCACTGCGCTCCAGCCTGGGCAACAGAGTGAGACTCTGTCTCAAAAAAAAAAAAAAAAAAAAAAGGACTGATGTGATATGCCCACATGGCCTGGGCAAGGCCACTAAATGTATACGAATTTCTTCTAATGTTTACAAATTTCTTCTAATTCTTCTTTCAGATAAGTTTGGAAAAGAAATTATTCATCAGACCGATGGCTGCATACCATGTATCTGAGGCCATTTAATTTGCTGTAGCAACAATATTATACCATGCACAGCAACTGCAGTTGAGACTACTACTTGTTTGCATTTGCTTTAGTCTACTTTTATCCTCCAGGACCCATCTGGCTTTTGAAGAGGTGAAACTGAAAAATTAAGTGAAGATATGGTCAGCATTGTTTTGGAAGTGCTGGCTAGTGCAATAAAACAGAAAAAGGAAACAAAAGGTATATAGATTCAGAAGGAAAAAATAAAACTCTGCAGATGACATGATTATCTGTATAGAAAATCTCAAAGCTGGGGCTTCATGAGGGAGAGGGAGTAGAGTCACGGCCTTCCTCACTAGTATAGCTCTTATGCCTAGGCCAAGGAAACAAAATGATGTTTATTGGGTAGTATTCACCAGATCAATCCTGTGGAGGAGGAAAGAAAGAATTAGGCAGAGGAAAAAGCAGAACTGTGATGCAATCACAAAAACTCAAGAGAAACTCTGTAGTTGGAACGATCCCTTGGCAAATTATCCCAAATTGGGGCAAGGCAACTAGTATTAATACTTGCATTGGCCGCTGCACCCATTGAATGTGAACTGGCTGACTCTGGAAAGACTTTGGGTTAAGTATGTCTCTTCAGCTAAGGGCAATTTCTAAAGAGGAACTCAGCTTAGTCTGTCATGCCAACACTCTCAGTAGCTGAGGAAATGAGCGGTTCGGTCCTAAAAAGGGGAAATCTGAGCAGTACATCCCAAAATACAGTGGCTTAAGTCTCTCTCAACAATCCAAAAATAGATGGGTTCAAGAGAAAGTAGAACAGTGGTTACGGGGGGCTGGTGGGAGGGATGAGTGGGGAGGTGTTTAATAGGTATAGAGTTTTGGCCAGGTGAGGTGGCTCACGCCTGTAATCCCAGCACTTTGGGAGGCTGAGGCAGGCAGATCATGAAGTCAGGAATTCGAGACCAGCCTGACCAACATGATGAAACCCCGTCTCTACTAAAAATACAAAAATTAGCTGGGCGTGGTGGCACAGCACGCACCTATAATCCCAGCTACTCAGAAGGCTGAGGCAGGAGAATCGCTTGAACCTGGGGGACAGAGGTTGCAGTGAGCTGAGATTGCACCACTGCACTCCAGTTGGGGCAACAGAGTGAGACTCTGTCTCAAAACAAAACAAAACAAAACAAAACAAAACAATACGTATAGAGTTTCAAGTGTCCATTTTGCAAGATGAAAGACTTCAGGCAATGGATGGTGGGGATGGTTGCAATGTACTTAACATCCCTGAACAGTACACTTAAAAATGGTTAAGGTGGTAAATTTCATGTTATGTGTATTTTACCAAAATTGAAAATTGGGGGAGAAAACAAGTAAGCGGTCCAAGTTGTCAGTGTAGTTTGTCTCAGGACAATCAGGAACCCTGATTCCATCTCATGGCTCTGCTATTTTCTAAATCAGTTCTTCTCAAACTTTAATATGAATGTGAATCACATGAGTATCTTGTTAAACTGCAGACTCTGATTCAGTATGTCTGGAGTGAGGCCTATGATTCCACCTTTCTAACAAGTCCTTAGGTGATGCTGATGCTACTCACACGTGGAGCACACTTAGAATAGCGAGATGCTAGGGTATCGTGTTTTGTCCGAATCTTCCAAGTTGTGTTGCTATCAAGCCTGATTTCTTATTCAAGAGAATGGGGGGAAAGATATGAAGAACAAGAAACTTCCTTTAAAAAATGTTTTTTTAAATTTTTCTTGAGACAGGGTCTCGCTCTGTTGCCCAGGCTGGAATGTAGTGGTTCCATCTCAGCTCATTGCAACCTCCGCCTCCCAGGTCAAGAGATTCTTTTGCCTCAGCCTCCCAAGTACCTGGGACTACAGGCATGCACCACCATGCCTGGCTAACTTTTGTATTTTTTTTGGTAGAGATGGGGTTTCACCACATTGGCCAGGCTGGTCTTGAACTCCTGACCTCATGATCTGCTCACCTCAGCCTCCCAAATTGTTGGGATTACAGGCGTGAGCCACCGCACTCAGCCAACAACTTCCTTTTAAACAGGCGACTTGGAATCTGCACAAATCACCTGTGTCTCCATTCCATTGGTGAGAATTTAGTCATGGCCACACCAAGCTATAAATCTATCACTGTAGGAGAAGAGAAAACAGATTCTGGAGGACAACAAACAGGATATTACTCTAGGTCTCAGTTTCTTCATCTGTTAAGTCAGGGCCTTTATAGCTCTAATATTCTGGGGTTTTGTGATACCAAATGTCCTGAACTGTATCAACCCGGACTCTGCGCTTACTTATTGTTGCTGTCTTGTAATGTGACAGGAAGAAAAAATTATTTTGAGACAAATATTTTTAGGCTGTGCAGTGGTGTTTACAACTAATTGATCCCAACTAGTTACAGATTTCTTTGTTTCTATTTTCACTGCTTCCACTTGACTAGCCTTAAAATAAATAAATTTTTTCATTTGTTTTGTTTTTTTGAGATGGAGTCTCATTCTTGTTGCCCAGGGTGGAATGCAGTGACGTGATTTGGCTCACTGCAACCTCCACCTCCCGGGTTCAATCGATTCTCCTGCCTTGGCCTCCCAAGTAGCTGGGATTACAGGTGTCCGCCACCATGCCCAGCTAATTTTTGTATTTTTAGTAGAGATGAGGTTTCACCATATTGGCCAGGCTGGTCTTAAACTCCTGACCTCATATGACTCGCCTGCCTCGGCCTCCCAAAGTGCTGGGATTACAGGCATGAGCCACCGTGCCCGGCCTAAATAAATAAATTTAAAAACCAATATTTAAAAAGTTTTGTGGATTACTTACTTTCTTTTAATGGATGTAGATTATTAGATGAATGGAATTTCAGGTGTGAATATACAAAATTGAAGAAACCAGGAGAGAGCTAAATTACTCTGTAGGAGAAAAAGGAGTGATTTAGGAGTTTGGAGAGAAGATCCCTGGGGCTGGAAACCTGATTGTAACCAGGCAGGCCTAAACAACCTGCCTGAAAAAAGGGTTATAAGGGAGAGAGGGCAGCTGGTGTCTGGAGATGAACTTACGGGAAGAACAAAACTGTTTAACGGAGACTTTCATTAAATTTTACTGTGTGTTATATGATGTAACTCTCCAATCCACCTTCTCTACAAAATCTTCCCTCTAGTGCCTTATAGAATGAACTTTCTTTTGATAAATAAAGAGAAGCACTGAATCCTACCCTAAGGGTAGCACCAGGGAGGAACAAAGGCTGTCACTGGGTTATATAATAGAGTGGGTACATTCATTTATCTTCAACACTCGCATTAAACTTAAAAAAAAAAAAGGAAACAAAACAAACACACATACAACAGAAACCAGGCAGGTTCACTGTTCTGCAAAAGGCTTCCTGGAGTGTGTCTCTGCTGTGATGACTGTATAAGGGCCTCAGCTTCGTCAGCCATGACCCAAAGAACACTTACACAATGATATTCAAGCTTCCTTCAAAGTTTGCGGTTCTGTGACTCAAAATCAGATGTAAACAAGATTGAAGCACAATGAAATCAACCATAATTTATCAGTTTGATGGTACCAGAAAGGTGTAAATAAGCAGTGAGGAAATGTGACAATGTCAGTCAAAAAAAAAAAGAAAAAGAAAAAGAACTAAGATATATGGAGAATTAAAGACAAAGTGCCTTTGTTGGTATGTAACTGTATATATACATCGATTCCTTACTTTGTGCCTTGAGTTATAATTTTGCTTTTAAAACAAACCTCTTTTTTTTTTTTTTTCTTTTTTTTGGAGATGGGGTTTCTCTTTTTGCCCAGGCTGGAGTGCAATGGCGTAATCTTGGCTCACTGTAACCTCTGCCTCCCGGGTTCAAGTGATTCTCCTGCCTCAGCCTCTCGAGTAGCTGGGATTAAGGTGCACACCACCATGCATGGCTAATTTTGTATTTTTAGTAGCCACGGGGTTTCGCCATGTTGGTCAGGCTGGTCTTGAATCCCTGACCTCAGGTGATCCACCTGCCTCAGCCTTCCAAAGTGCTGGGATTATAGGTGTGAGCCACTGCACCTGGCCCAAACCTCATTTTTTTAAGTGGTTTTTTTTTTTTTTTCTGCTATTGTAACAGGAAGCATTTTAGGACATGATTAGATATGCGGAATAGGTGACAAATGAACATGTTACAAAATTTAAAAGGCGTTAAAGGCTACACAGTGAAATGTCTCCCTCCACAACCCTTTCCCCAAACCCCTCAGTGTCCTGGAGGTAGGCATCCGTTTCTCAGGTATCTTTTATTAAATAAAATTTATGGGAGGTCATTGTTTTAGACTGAGCTCTTGCACCAGGCCCCAACAGACCAAACCAAAATGGAGTCATTCATGCTAAGTGCTGCATAATCAAGCTGAAACTTTAAGGAAGCAAGGAAATCCCCAAACAGGCTGGTTTTTCCTAAAAACAGGATATTCACAACAACCAATTAGAAAGGGCCCAGTCAAAACAAGTTGACATGATAAGGACATGATTTAATCCTTACAGTGAAAGTACCTTGATGTAAACTTATCTTAACCCATCTACTTAAAAAAATTTTTGTTTCCTTGTTTCTGCTCAAGCTACCTTACAAAAACCAATTCTTCCGCATGACCAACAGAGCTCCCTCTATTTTGGACAGAATGATGCCCAATTCATGAATCACTGCTAAAAGCTAATTAGAGCCTTAGATTTGTTGAATTTTTCATTTCTAAAACATTTTTTGAAGAAGTATTCTCTGGATATATAAGTTAAACAGAATGTTATAATGAGATCCTTTCTGTCTTAGTTTCAGTTACAGCCTCTAAAGTTGGGAGAAAAATAGTAGATATCATAAACACTCACATTCCAAAGAGAGTGGCTACCTCCCAAACAGGATTTACAAATACAAGAATAAAACTCTGGCCTTATGAACCTTAGACCAATCTTGAGGGTATAAGAGGCTTCACATTGAAGTGGCCATAAGAAGGGGAATTTTCTTTGGAGTGTGTTATCTCTGTGTGTTTTCCTCATGTTCATGAGGGCCAAGAGGATGGTGTTTTCCCTCATCTTAAACCAAAAAGAGGCCAGGCACAGTGGCTTATGCCTGTAATCCCAGTGCTTTGGGAGGCCGAGCAGGTGGATCATCTGAGGTCAGGAGATCGAGACCAGCCTGGGCAACATGATGAAACCCTATCTCTACTAAAAATACAAAAATTAGCCAGATGTGGTGGCAGACGCCTGTAATCCCAGCTACTTGGAAGGCTGAGGTAGGAGACTCACTTGAACCCGGGAGGTGGAGGTTGCAGCGAGCTGAGATTGCACCACTGTACTCCAGACTGGGCAATAGAGCATGACTCCATCTCAAAAACAAAACAAAACAAAATAAAAGAAGTCTTCAAAAACACCACTTCTGACTGGGTATGGTGGTTCAGACCTGTAATCCCACCACTTTGGAGACTGAAGTGGGTAGACTGCTTGAGCCCAGGAGTTTGAGACCAGCCTGGACAAGATGGGAAAATTCTGCCTTTAGAAAAAAAAAAAAAAATTAGCTGGGCATGGTGGCCGATGCCTGTAGTCCCAGCTACTCAGAAGGCTGAAGTGGAAGTATTGCTCCAGCTTGAGTGACAGAGCAAAACTGAACCTGTCTCAAAAAAACAAAAACAAACAAGCAAACAAACAAACAAACAAAAAAACCCAAGCTCAAACCAAAAACACCAATTCCAGGGCTGGGATGGCATCCTCCAGAGTTTGAGGCACATCTGGGAAATCGAAGGTGATACATGGTTTGAGGCATGAAGAGGCAGGGAATGGAGAGAGGTGAGTCTTCTCTGGGAGTGGTCTGCATTAACATGAGGGTCAAGTAAACTCATGGGCAAAAACCAACCTGAAATTGACTTTAAAATGACTTTGCCCAGTTGGGCTGCCTAGAAGGACATGGGATTCCAAAAGAATGTGTGTTTGTGGTGAACCATCAGGCATCCAAGTGCTGAGGGATGGAGGTGCAAGTAGGCTGCCAGAGAAAAGCATCAACCACATCACAGGAATTGCAACTGGAAGTTTCCAATGGGAGGGGTCTTTGAGAAAACTGTAGAAGAGAGAAAGAATAAGAACCAGAATCTGCTACTCCTAGAAGGCCCCAACAAGAATTACCTGGTCACCAGTTGAGTAAAGCCTTTCCCGTCCTTTACTTCTTCCTCTTCTTTTCAACCCTGGGGCATCCGAGTTGCTTAGGGAAGCAGGAGAGGAGCAATAGAAGCCCAAAGCCAAGAAACTGAGCTGTAAAAAGCCTCCCGGGCTGCCCCTCTTCCTCATGCTTAAAGCAAAGCTGAGCTGGAGGAAGCAATGAGCTCTCATTCATACAGGGGCTTAGTGTTTCCATTATTTCACTGGACTGACCGGTTTAATTACAGCACTGAAACTATTATTGGAAATAAAAGTGCTAGGGGACTTCATATTATCTGAGTGATCAAAAAAGTTGTGAGGCATCCACACAAAATTTCCTTCACAGTTTAAAGAGGCAGTAAAAGTAAAGAATAATGTTGCTTTATTCATATCCCTAATTTTGAGTGTGACCCATTGCTATGGTCACATGTTGCTATGAATATTTGTCCCCTCCAAGCTCATGCAGAAATTTAATCCATTTAATCCCAATGTGGCAGTATTGAGAGGTGGACCTTTTTTTTTTTTTTTTTTTTTCCCGAAATGGAGTCTCCCTCTGTCGCCCAGGCTGGAGTACAGTGGCACAATCCCAGCTCACTGCAACCTCTGCCTCCAGGGTTCAAGCAATTCTCCTGCCTCAGCCTCCCAAGTAGCTGGGACTACAGGCACGTGTCACCACGCCCGGCTAATTTTTGTATTTTTAGTAAGGATGGGGTTTCACCATATTGGCCAGGCTGGTCTTGAACTGCTGACCTCAGGATCCACCCTCGGCCTCCCAAAGTGTTGGAATTACAGGCGTGAGCCACCGCGCCCTGCTGAGAGGTGGACCTTTAAGAGGTGATTGGGCCATGGAGTTCTCTGCCTTCATGAATGGATTAATCCATTCATGGATTAATACAGTCATGGGTTAATGGATTAATGAGTTATGGGAGTAGCTTTATAAGAAAAGGAAGAGAGACCTGAGCTAGCACTCTCAGCCTCCTCTGCAGAGTGTCCCCAGCAAGAAGACCCTCACCAGATTCAGCCCTTCGACCTTGGCCTTCTCAGCCTCCAAATGGTAAGAAATAAATTTTGTTTCTTTATAAATTACCCAGTTTCAGGTACTCTGTTAAAAGCAACAGAAAACAGACTAAGATATCTATTTAAGAACACTGTTCTGGAATATATGTCTGCTATACATAGTGTTTTACACATTCCTTTTTTAATCATAAGATAGCTGGATGGCTGTCCCACATGAGTATATATAAATTTACTGCATTCTTGTAAACAGCTGCATGGTAGGCCATTTTAAGAATGTACAATGGTTTATTTTAACTGTTCCTTTTTAGCATATTAGTAAGTCTTGATCTGTACAAATAAATGTATTAGAAACCTTAAAACAAACATTTGAATGCTTCCACTATACTTAGACACATTTTCTAAGTTTCACATAAAATTTTATGTGAAAAATATTCTCATTTTAGAGGAATTTTGTAAAAAAAAGAAAAAAGACTCTCATTGCTAAGTTTCAAAGTAATCCATAACACACTTAATTATCTACTGCATGACCGTCATTTGTGATTGAAAGCTGAAACTGAAAGCAATCAATATTAAGCAAAACAGGCCAGCGCAGTGGCTTATGTCTGTAATCCCAGCACTTTGGGAGGTCGAGGCAGGTGAATTGCCTGAGCTCAGGAGTTAGAGAGCAGCCTAGGCAACATGGCAAAACCCCATCTCTGAAAAACATACAAAAATCGGCTGGACATGGTGGCAGGCCCCTGTGGTCCTAGGTACTCAGGAGGCTGAGGCAAGAGAATCACCGGAACCCAGGAGGCGGAGGTTGCAGTGAGCGGAGGGTGCAGTGAGCCGAGATCGTGCCACTACACTCCAGCCTGGGTGACAGAGTGAGACTCTGTCTCAAAAAAAATTAAGCAAAGCAATTAAACTAAATTCATTCTGGAACTCTGCCTGGCCACATGAAAATATTTTTCACTTGTTCCAAATGATAATATTTTAATACTATCTAGCAGTTACTTATTTTATTTTTTTATTTTTATTTTTTGAGACCAAGTTTCACTCTTGTTGCTCAGGCTGGAGTGCAATGGCACAATCTTGGCTCACTACAATCTCTGCCTCCCGGGTTCAAGTGATTCTCCTGCCTCAGCCTCCTGAGTAGCTGAGATTACAGGCATGCGCCACCATGCCCAGCTAATTTTTTTGTATCTTTAGTAGAGACGGAGTTTCTCCATGTTGGTCAGGCTGGTCTCAAACTCCAGACCTCAGGTGATCCACCTGCCTCAGCCTCCCAAAGTGCTGGGATTACAGGCGTGAGACACCGCGCCCGGTCCTAGCAGTTACTTATTTTTAAATTCACTTTTTGAGCCTGGTGTGGTGGTTCACACCTGTAACCCCAGTACTTTGGGAGGCCGAGGCAGGAGGATCACTTAGCTCAAGAGTTTGAGACCAACCTGGGCAACATAGTGAGACCTTGTCTCTACAAAAAATTTCAAAATTAGCTGGGTGTGGTAGTGTGCTTCTGTAGTCCCAGCTACTCAGGAGGCTGAGGCAGGAGGATGGCTTCAGCCTAGACAGTTGAGGCTGCAGTAAACCCTGATTGTGCCACTGCACCCCAACCTGGGCATCAGAACGAGACCCTGTCTCAAAACATTTTTTTAAAAATAAAATTCCCTTTTTGGTTCTTTCTCTTCTGGTCCCAGGAGCTTCTAGAGCCACAGGTTATGATGTAGACATGGCCAAGTCCAAGAGCCACACCACACACAACCAGTCCCAAAAATAGTACAGAAATGACATCAAGAAACCCTGATAAAAAAGATATAAACTTCTTAATGGGGTAGATCCCGAGTTCCTGAGGAACATATGCTTTGCCAAGAAGCACAACAAGAAGGGCCTGAACAAGAAGCAGGCCAACACTACCAAGGCCATGTGTCTGTATGCCAAGTCTATCATAGTCCTCAAAAAGGCCAAGGAGGTTAAGTCCCAAATCCCAAAGTGCATCATCCAGAAGCTCAATAGACTTGCCTACGTTGCCTACCCCAAGCTCGGAAGTGTACTCCTGCCTACATTGCCAAGGGTCTTACTTTTGCCCACCCAAGACCAAGGCCAAGTGTCAAATCAAGGCCCTGCAGCCCCAGCTTTGGCTGCAGATCCAGCTGCATTTCCCGCTATAGCTCAGACCCCTATGAAGACTCCAGAGAGGAGGCCTCTGTCTGCCAGTGTGAGGACAGAAGGACTGGTGTGACCTGCTGGGCTGCCGTCTGCACGGGGCTGGTGTCCTCTTGTGCTATTTGTACAAATGAACCTAAGGCAGGAAAAAAAAAATCACTTTTTATCTAACAAACACTTTTGTGCTTATGATGTGTCAGACACTGTTCCAAGGTCATTACTAATGTTAACTCATTTAATCCTCATAACAACCCAAGGAAGTTGAGTACTGTCATTATCCCCAACTTATGAAGCAGGAGGTGAAGAAATTGAGGCCTTGAGAGTTAAGTAGGCCAAGGTATGTAACTTGGCCAAGTTCACCTAGCTAGAAAGTGACAGAGCAAGGGTTTGAACACAGAAAGTCTGGCTTCAAAGTTCATGATCATACTCGCTGTACCATATTGTCCCCTTGTAGGCTGTATATATATAAATATATATTTATCACTGCAAGGAAATATATATCACTGCAAGGATGAAGACTTATGGAATGTTTTCTTAAAGCAGAACTAGTCATCAAAGCCATAGTCTTCAACACCATCATTATTAACAACAAAATATGATGATGTGTGCACAGTATACAGCGGACACCATTCTGGCATTGTTGATAAGAGGAATACAACAAGCCCTGCTCCTGTAAGGAGCCCTGCTCCTAATTTTCCTACTGGGTCAAAGGAAATTGCCAGAGGCAGCATTCTATGGTGGTACCAGGTCAGTTTCAAAAAAAAAAAAAGAGGTCTGAATAATTAAATCCAGGGGAAAACTAAGAGAAAACCAAGATGCAAATTCAACCAGCTTGGAACTGAAGGAGTGCCAATATGTGAGATGGTTAGAAACAGGTTAAAGGAAAGGGATCTTGAATCCTTACCTGGGTGAGAGTTTAGGTGATGGCCACAGATTGTTACCAGTGGTCGCTGGAGCGGGTGTGGAGAGAAGAGTTAAAAGAACCCTGTGGAGAGAGTGCCATGCTTGCCCATCTAATATGTGAGAAATCCAAGGCTTGTACATGCTACTTCTGAATCCAGGTAGTACTCTTTTAGTAGCACACACTAGAAATGTATAGACATGATTGGCTGATCTTGATAAACTTTCAATAAGAGGGGTCAAAAACAGGAAACTCCAATGCCTACAGAGGCCAGGTGGTGGCTGTAAATGTGTGTGGCAGGTCTGGGTAGCCAAGTGCAGAGTTCCAACCTCCTTCTTTTTTTTTTTTGAGACGGAGTCTTGCTTTGTCGCCCAGGCTGGAGTGCAGTGGCATGATCTCTACTGACTGCAAGCTCTGTCTCCCAGGTTCACGCCATTCTCCTACCTCAGCCTCTCGAGTAGCTGGGACTACAGGTGCCCACCATCACGTCCGGCTAATTTTTGGTATTTCTAGTAGAGACAGGGTTTCACCATGTTAGCCAGGATGGTCTCGATCTCCTGACATTGTGATCTGCCTGCCTTGGCCTCCCAAAGTGCTGGGATTACAGGCTTGAGCCACCGCACCCAGCCCCAGCCTCCTTCTGACACCATTCAACAGCAGCCTGGGATTTTATTGTTTAAGTATTTCATGCCACAATCATTGTGTATGCAGTAAGCAGCTGCTCTAGGGAAAGGGGTACTAGCTAAAAAGACACATTCTTGAAGAAAAGATAAATAAACATACCGATTCTATTATTTGCAGATTCTAAGGGGATGTCAGGTACATAAGGGTGGATGAGTCTCCCACAAAGGATATGTGCATGATAATGACAGAGAAAGCTGGATTACAGGTTCTTCTTAATGCTCTGTACCCTCAGTGTTTAAACAGTGTCCATACTTATTTTCAGAGATAGAAAGGAAGGTGGATGCTAAGGAAACTAGGTCAGACCATAACCAGTCTTGGGTGGGATGGGGTGGGGGAGGAACCCCAGGAAATAGAGCTGGTGGTGACAGCTGTGAGGAGTGGAAGAATGAGTGCTGAATCCTTTGGGAGCCAGCTGAAAGCAAGAAAGAGACGCTGAGGGAGGTTAGAATAGAGGAACAGAGCTGGGAGTTCTTAACAGCTTTCCCCATGGGGTTCTGGGATGGTACCCTATGGTAACATTTTAAAGCAATTAAACTGGAGAAATGATGAAATTGTACCTGATTGAATAAAAGTAGTTATATAAAAGTCACAATATTGTAGCTGGTATAAACGTTTAGGTCATTTAGTTTAATTTGCCCAAATTGACTCTCCACAGCCAGCCACATTTTGCAAAAAATCATCTTCCACTTTTGAGGGTACATTTGCAACCAAGTAAGAAATTGCAACTAGAATAGCTCAACTATTATTTTCTCTACTTAAGAGGCAGTTAGTCCTAAATTTATTTTCTTCCTCTGCTACATATCTAAAATTTTTCCTTTCATCTTAATCATGCCCACAATAGGCATCTAAAAATAAAGCAATAAAAAGTCTTACGGAGAAAAAGAAAGAAGCTTATAAAAATTGTTAGTTTATAAATAAACAAACTTGAGACTAGTAACAGAAAAAGTTTAGAATTTTACATTTCAATACTTTAAACCTATTTTACAGGATTTTGTTTATTTGTTTCACCAATTCTACTATAAACTCTAGGAAAATAAGAAAATATGCCCACCAAAGTTATTTTACTTCATACCCCACCATTTGGAAACAAAAGTTTTGTTATTTTTAAAGGCAGCCAAGAAAGAACTTTAGACAGTGAATGATGTCAGAATCAGTTCTTTTATTTTGGAAACATATTGATTTAATCTATCATATATCTAACAAATTCAAAGAAATGATAGTGACATAATACCAGGCTAAAAATTTCTAGTAGGAAAGAAAATCTTTGTATTTTTCATCAGCCAAAAAAATACAGTGGGCCTCTAAGTAATGACTAATTACATATAAGTAGATTTGCCTAATAAGTCCTCAGCTTCTGAATTATCTAGAAGGTTTTACACAAATTCCTTAGGTCATGGGAGCCCAAGGCCGGAGGATCACTGGAGTCAGGACATCATGACCAGCCTGGCCAACATGGTGAAATCCTGTCTCTACAAAAAATACAAAAATTAGTCGGGCGTGGTGGTAGACACCTGTAATCCCAGCTACTCAGGAGGCTGAGGCAAGAGAATCACTTGAACCCGGGAGGTGGAGGTTGCAGTGAGCTGAGATCGAACCACTGCACTCCAGCCTGGGCGACAGAGTGAGACTCTATCTCAAAAAAAAAAAAAAAAAAAAAATTCCTTAGGTGACTCCAAAGCATAGTAAGGTATTAAGTAATTCTAGTTTTCTAAATAGAAGTTAAATATATTGTAATGTGTCACCAAATTATGTAATATATATGGAGCTAGCTTAAAGAAAAATGTTTCTGGCCGGGTGCAGTGGCTCACGCCTATAATCCCAACACTTTAGGAGGCTGAGACCGGTGGATCACTTAAGGTCAGGAGTTCAAGACCACCCTGGCCAACATGGTGAAACCCTGTCTCTACTAAAATTACAAAAATTAGCTGGGTATGATGGCACATGACTGTAATCCCAGCTACAGGGGAGGCTGAGGCAGGAGAATCACTTGAACCGGGGAAGTGGAGGTTGGAGTGAGTCGAGATTGCGCTGCTGCACTCCAGCCTGGGCAACAGAGCGAGACTTTGTCTAAAAAAAAATACATAAAATAAAATAATGCTTCTGTTGAAAGGGTCCACATAATGTTGGTTATCAAAAACCCCTCTAACTATGATTAAAAATAAAATTTAGAAGATGGCTGTGAAAATAGGTAATTTGGTAATTTCCTTTTGAAATTAATTTAAACAATATGTTTTTAGATACTTAGCAAATGATTTGTTTATTACAAATAGATTGTGTTCAAAATAAGCATATTGTATTAAAAGATAAATATTCCTCAAAGAACAATTTTTTCTTGGATAAATTTAAAAGATTCCAGAATGTGGCAGGTGGGTGGTACATGTAGTCTTACAGCCTAAGCAAAGCAAACTTAGGAACAGATTTTAAAAAATAGATTAAGTGTTTTCTAAGCTACTGCTTGCCTACACTAGCCAGCTGAAGGCTTTAAATAATTTAATCCCTACAACAACTGCCAGCTCCAACTGGAAGCCTTAAACAAGGACTGGATTCACTGAGGACTCCAACAGGTGCAGTCTATTAGTGATTCCCTAAATCTCCTACTGTTCTATGTTTGTGCATGTGTAGGACCCTATATTCTTAAATTCAACAGAGCACTAATCAAATTCATCCAAGTGATTTTGCTTTGTCCCATCTTCCATTATCATATTATTTAAGGCATTCCTCTATTTTTCTCTGGAGGAATACTTAGCACAATGTGTAGCATATGAGGTTGTTTTCAACGTTCCTTTTCTAAGCAAGAGCTCTCTTATTACAGTTTTAGTTTTGGAAAGCAAATTAATAAATTACTTTCTTCCTGTTAATACTGTTTTTCTATCAACTAACATTCATATGTTAGCACTTATAGAGAACTATTGGAGTTGCTTGGAAGATTTTTTTTTTCCTTTTACACATTTGTAAGATACATAAAAATGTACTTGTCACTGATGTATTCAAATATATTTAGAGAGAAAATTCACACATATTTAACATTTACATAATTAAACCGAGATAAGTTTTCCTATTAAAATAAATTGGAAAACCAAACAAGAAAAGACCACTCTCATGCCCTTAGGAGTAAACATGTGATGATATTATAATAAGGCCTTTGGTAGACAAGCAGTCAAAAGAAATTTAAAAGCCAATAGCTGCCCGGGTACGGCGGGTCATGCCTGTAATCTCAGCACTTTGGGAGGCCAAGGCGGGCAGATCACTTGAGGCCAGGAGTTTGAGACCAGCCTGGGCAACGTGGCGAAATCCCATCTCTACTAAACACGAAAATTAGCTGGGCGTGGTGGTGCGCACCAGTAATCCCAGCCACTTGGGGAGCTGAGGCAGGAGAATCTCTTGCACCTGGGAGGCGGAGGCTGCAATGAGCCCAAATCATGCCACTGCACTCCAGTCTGGGCAACAGAGTGAGACTCCATCTCAAAAAAATCAAAACAAAACAACAACAACAAAAAAAACAATAGCTGCTTAGAAGTCCACATTCAAGCTGGCCCCTTAACTTATATCATATACAAAAAATAACGTAAAAATGGATTAAAGACCTAACATAAGTTCTAAAAGTATAAAACTCCTAGAAGAAAACGGGAAAATCTTCAGGACACTGGATTTGGAATGATTTCTTAGATATGACACCGAAAGCACAAGCATCAAAAGGAAAAATCTAACTTGGTGCAGTGGCTCACATGTGTAATCCCAACACTTTGGGAGGCTGAGTTGGTAGGATCGCTTGAGGTTGGGACCTTGAGACCAGCCTGGGCAACATAGTGAGATTACATCTCTACCAAGAAAAAAAAAAAGCACAAATAGACAAATGGTACTATATCAAACTTAAAAACTCCTGTGCATCAAAGGATACAATTAACAGAATGGAAAAAAGCCTACAAAAAGGAAGAAAATGTTAAATCATATATCAAAAAAGTTAATATCCAGAATATATTTTAAAAAAAACCTCCTACCACTCAACAACAAAACACAATTTAAAAATGGACAAAAAGCTCGAATAGACATTTCTCAAAAAAAAAAAAATATACAAATAGGTTGGGCATGGAGGGTTATGCCTGTAATCCCAGCACCTTGGGAGGCCAAGGCGGGCGGATCCCCTGAGGTCAGGAGATCGAGACCATCCTGGCCAACATGGTGAAACCTTGTCTCTACTAAAAATACAAAAATTAGCCGAGGGTGGTGGCGGGTGCCTGTAATTGTAGCTACTTGGGAGGCTGAGGCAGGAGAATCGCTTGAACCCGGGAAGCGGAGGTTACAGTGAGCTGAGATCGTGTAACTGCACTCTATCTAGCCTGGGTGATAGAGCAAGACTCCGTCTCAAGAAAAAAAAGTGTATATATAAAAAAGTATACATATATTTAAAAAGTACACACACACACACAAATGCCCAAGAAGCATATGAAAAGATACATAACATTGCTAATCATTGGGAAGTGCAAATCAAAACCACATTGAGGTATCACCTCACACACATTAGGATGACTGCTATCTAAAGAACAGAAAATAACAAGTGTTGGTAAGGATTTGAAAGAATTGGGATTCTTTGTACTGTTGGTGGGAATGTAAAATTGTGCAGCCATTATGAGAAATAGTATTAAGATTCCTCACAAAATTAAAAATAGACTTGTCATATGATCCAGCAGTCTCACTTCTGGATATACATCCAAAATAATTGAAAGCAAAGTCTTTATTTATTATTTATTTTAGAGACAAGCTCTCACTCCATTGCCCAGGCTGGAGTGCAGTGGAGAAATCACGGCTCACTACAGCCTTGACCTCCCCAGGATCAGCTCCTGAGTTTGTAGAGACAGGGTTTTGCCATGTTTCCCAGGTTGGTCTCAAACTCCTGGGCTCAGGTCATCCACCCGCCTCAGCCTCCTAAAGTGCTGGGATTACAGAAGTGAGCCACTATGCCTCATCCCTGAAAGCAGTCTTGAAGGGATATTTGCACACCCATATTCCTTCTGGTATTGTTCACAGTAGCCAAGAGGTAGAAGTAACACAAGTGTCCATTGGCAGATGAATGGAAAAAGAAAATGTGATACACACATAGAATGGAATATCTGTGAAGGGTCACACATTGTAATATGGAAGAAAAAAAAAAGATGAGGAACTAGTTCTAGGATCAACTAAAAATCCTGTCACGTGCTACAACATGGATGAACCTCAAAGATATAATGCTAAGTGAATTATGCCTAATAGTAATTCCCTAAGTCTGCTACTGATCTGCTTGTACATGTGTCAAACACTGTATTCTTAAATTCAACAGGACACTAATTAAATTAATCCAAGTGCCTCTTGCTTTGTCCCATCTTCCATGGTCATGTTACTTAAGACGCTCACTTTATGATTCCACTCATATGAAGTATCTAAAGCAGTCGAAACCATAGAAATAAAAAGTAGAAGTCTCCTTTCATCTAGAAAAGTTGCCCTTTAATCTAGAAGAGTTGCCTTTTTTTTTTTTTTTTTTGTCGTCTTCCATAACTGACACTTTTTTAAAGAGGCAGGACAATCGTTTTGCCAAATGCTGATCAGTCCTGGTATCTCTGATGGTTTCCTCATGACTATATCTAGATACGATATTTTCACAGTATACTATATTGTTGATTTGTGTCCTTTTCATATCAGGGAGTGTTCTTTAAGGGGTTAACTCAAGAGGCTTGGATTGTTCAAACATCCCCAAGAAAGGATTGGACCTTGACCTGCTGCTGGAAGGTAACCTCTGAGCCATTATCCTGCCTGATAAGAGTGTTTCTATATGCCTTAGGCCATGGGCCAAATTATATGTTTGATCGGTTAGTTTGCGCTAAGGATCTGACTTATGGTGAACACCTGTTTTCTATGCCTGGGGTCCTGGACCATGCTGTATCAGTTTGACCTCTCGCAGTCTGGAGACTGAATAGCTAAAGTCAGCCACATGGACAACACATGCTTATGTTATTGACCACCATGAAAATCCTGGAGACCAAGGCTTGGGTCTGCTTCTTTGGACAGCAGTCTTCACACCTGTTGTCACACATAGTTGCTGAGAGAATTAAGTAGAGTCTGTGTGGCCCCACTGGGAGAGGACAACTGGAAGCTTGCCCCTGATTTCTCCTATACTTAACCTCATGCACCTTTTCACTTTGCTGATTTAAATCTGTGCCCTTTCTTTGGAAGACACTGTAGCCATAAGCAGAACAGGTTTTTTGAGTTTTGTGAGTACTTCTAGTGAATCATCAAACCTGAGGTTGATCTTAGGGATCCCCAACACAAGGGGCATAACCTGTCAGTTTGCTTCATTAACTTTGTTCAGGCCGGGCGCGGTGGCTCATGCCTGTAATCCCAGCGCTTTGGGAGGTTGAGGTGGGTGGATCACTTGAGGCCAGGAGTTCTAGACCAGCCTGGCCAACGTGGCAAAACCCTGTCTCTACCAAAAATACAAAGATTAGCCAGGCGTGGTGGCGCACGCCTGTGATCCCAGCTACTTGGGCAACTGAGGCAGGAGAATGGCTTGAACCGAGGAGGCAGAGGTTGCAGTGAGTGGAGATCATGCCACTGCACTCCAGCCTAAGCAATAGAGTGAGACTCTGTCTCAAAAACAACAACAACGAAAGCCAAAAAAACAAACTTTGTACATTTAGCTAAGGTCCTCCTGGATTTCTCTGACATAAAGATGTTTTTCCTTTATAATTAAGAAATATCCTGGCCGGGCGCGGTGGCTCAAGCCTGTAATCCCAGCACTTTGGGAGGCCGAGACGGGCGGATCACGAGGTCAGGAGATCGAGACCATCCTGGCTAACACGGTGAAACCCTGTCTCTACTAAACACATACAAAAAACTAGCCGGGCGAGGTGGCGGGCGCCTGTAGTCCCAGCTACTCGGGAGGCTGAGGCAGGAGAATGGCGGGAACCCGGGAGGCGGAGCTTGCAGTGAGCTGAGACCCGGCCACAGCACTCCAGCCTGGGTGACAGAGCGAGACTCCGTCTCAAAAAAAAAAAAAAAAAAAAAAAAAAGAAATATCCTGTGGAGTGACACTTGGAAACTGTATGAGTATCCTGTTCCCCAACAGTATTTCACATAATGGTTTTAGTATATATTGGTAATTATTGTATGGATCAATGATTACTTTGGAGGCTATAAAAAGGTGGTCTTCTATGGTTTCAGTTGAAAATCAGTTTTTGTTTTTGTTTTTATTTTGAGACGGAGTCTTGGTCTGTTGCCAGGCTGGAGTGCAGTGGCGCGATCTCTGTTCACTGCAATCTCCGCCTCCCGCGTTCAAGCCATTCTCCTACCTCAGCCTCCTGAATAGCTGGCACACACAGGCGTGTGCCACTACACCAGCTAGTTTTTGTAGTTTTAGTAGAGATGGGGTTTCACCATGTTGGCCAGGATGGTCTCGATCTCTTGACCTTGTGATCCGCCTGCCTCGGCCTCCCAAAGTGCTGGGATTACAGGTGTGAGCCACTGCACCTGGCCTAAAAGTCCTTTATGCAAGTGTTGGAGACGTGTCTTGAACGTGGCAGTTGTGACTCAGCGTTGGGGCAGAGACCTCCCTGTGAGTCCACATGGGTGTGGTGGGAGCTGGAATGTCTGGGACTCCTACAATTAGAACAGGTTATTTACCTAAGCATGAACTGGAGATGTCTGTGCTGGTGATGGAGACTAGGATATAAATTTCAAACTCTGCCTGTGCAGAAGATGCAATTTCACACAGACTCCCACAGAATATAATTTTCATTTCTGTTCCTCATTCACCCAGAAGGCAGAAACACAGCCCAGGGCTCAATTCCAGGGACTTCAGGGGGCCAAGACCTGGGCTGTGAGAAACTGTATTAAAAGAACAGATTTGACTGCTTGTATATGTATAAATTGCATTCTCCTTTACATTTAACTTTTGCAATTTCTCATTTCCTGAGATAATTTATAAATTCGAATGCCTTTGGGATATGAATGGATGACATCCTATAATTTCCTGAAGTCCTTACTTTCTACATATATTGTAATTTTATATTTTTGTCTTCCTTTCGAGACCTATCTTTCATTTGTTTGTCTGTTTGTTTTATAAATGGGGTCTCAGTATATTGCCCGGGCTGGAGTGTGATGGCTATTTACAGACTGGATCATTGTGTGCTTGAACTCCCAGACTTACGTGATCTTGCCACCTCTGAAAGAGTTTTTTTTGTTTTGTTTTGTTTGTTTGTTTTTCCAGAGACGGGGTCTCACTCTGTCACTTAGACTGGAGTGCAGTGGCACAGTCATAGCTCACTGTAGCCTCAATGTCCTGGGCTCATGCAGTCCTCCTGCCTAAGCCTCCCAAGTACTAGGACTACAGGCGTGGCACCAGCATGCCAGGCTAAGTTTTAATTTTTTCTTTTTTTGTAGGGATAAAGTCATGCTATGCTGCCCAGGCTGATCTTTAACTCCTTGGCCCAAGTGATCCCTCTACTTCAGCCTCCCAAAGTGCTGGAATTACAGTTGTGAGACACTGAACCTGTCTTGAAAGATCTTTTTTTTTTTTTTTTTTTTTTGAGACAGAGTCTTGCTTTGTCACCCAGGCTGGAGTGCAGTGGCCGGATCTCAGCTCACTGCAAGCTCCGCCTCCCGGGTTCATGCCATTCTCCTGCCTCAGCCTCCCGAGTAGCTGGGACTACAGGCACCCGCCACCTCGCCCGGCTAGTTTTTTGTAATTTTTAGTAGAGATGGGGTTTCACCGTGTTAGCCAGGATGGTCTCGATCTCCTGACCTCGTGATCCGCCCGTCTCGGCCTCCCAAAGTGCTGGGATTACAGGCTTGAGCCACCGCGCCCGGCCGAAAGATCATTTTTATTGATTTTTTTTGAGATGGGGGTCTCACTATGTTACCCAGGTTGGTCTCAAACTCCTGGGCTCAAATGATCCTCCTATCTCAGCCTCCCAAAGTGCTAGAATTATAAACATGAGCCACCATGCCCAGCCAAGAGTATTTTTTAATACTAGAAAAATATGAGAGCTTTGGTTGGGCATGGTGGCTATAATCCCAGTACTTTGGGAGGCCGAGGCAGGCGGATCATGAGTTAGAGTTAGAGTTAGAGACCAGCCTGGCCAACATGGTGAAATCCTGTCTCTACTAAAAACACAAAAATTAGCCAGGCATGGTGGCGTGTGCTTGTAGTCCCAGCTACTCGGGAGGCTGAGGCAGGAGGATCGCTTAAACCCAGGAGGTGGAGTTTGCAGTGAGCAAAGATTGTGCCACTGCACTCCAGCCTAGGTGACAGAGAGACTCTGTCTCAAAAAAAAAAAAAAAAAAGAAAAAAAAAGAAAAGAAAAAGAAAGAAAGAAAAAGAAAAAGATAAAAAGAAAAATATGACAGCTTTTAATCAATGCTAGTTTTCTATTTCTGAATGTTTTGTCAAGGGTGTCTAATGAGGCTTGTAAAATATGTACTCTTTAGAAGATACATGAATTTTGCTTTTATGAATGAAAAGCTAATTTTTCAATATTTGTAGGGACATTTTATAGGAATGTTTACTCTTTCACATGAACATTAAAACACAGCAAAACTAGATTTACAAATTCCAAAAGCCACATTAACACCACTAATACTTTTTAATATGAAGGTTTTTTTGGAGGGGGGGTTGAGACGGGGTTTCGCTCTTGTTGCCCAGGCTGGAGTGCAATGGTGCAATCTCAGTTCATCGCAACCTTCGTCTCCTGGGTTCAAGCAATTCTCCTGCCTCAGGCTCCAAAGTAGCTGGGACTATAGATGCGCGCCAAAACGTCCGGCTAATTTTGTATTTTTAGTAAAGACGGGGTTTCTCCATGTTTGTCAGGCTAGTCTTGAACTCCCAACCTCAGGTGATCTGCTCACCTCAGCCTCCCAAAATGCTGGGATTACAGGCGTGAGCCACTGCGCCCAGCTGAAGTTTTTTTTAAAGGCGATTTTCTTTTTTTGTAATAACAGGGACTCATTGATTCATTTTTGGTTAATCAATAAGTTATAATCCATTCCTGTTATTATTTATTTTGATGCTAAGTTTAACCAGTGGGAGTCCCCTTCGAGCTGGCTCCTGTGTCCCCACCAATTTTTCAGCAGTTTTTTACTTTCAGATACAGTAAGATGTTCAAATGTACCTTGACTTTCCTTGCCATAGCCTTAGAATCAACCGTTTTGAGGCAGAATAGGGTCTGGAGGCAGGAACCCAAAACTATAAGGCCAATTCATGTGATTTCCTAGAACTAAACCAAAGGAAAACCCCAACTTCCTATGCTCAAGTAACAAAAGGACCAGAGGCTATGCTCCCTTTGCAACCCACTCTTTTTCTGCATGGCAGATGAAAAATTGAAAGTACCTGTGATTGGTCCCCTCCCACAATCAATCAGGCTGGTCATGGGCCAAGTCTTCATTTGCATAGGAGTATAACTTTGTAACTTCACCTTAGCCTCTGATTGGTCACTTTCCACAACCAATCAGAAGTCTGCATAGGGTGTAACTTTGTAATTTCACTTCAGCCTCTTTTTAGTCACTTTTTGCAACCAATCAGACTGATCACAGGCTACTTCATTTACATAGGGTGTACACCAAGTAACCAATGGGAAACCTCTAAAGGGTATTTAAACCACAGAAAATTTTGTAACCAAGCCCTTGAGCCACTTGCTTGGGCTGGTCCCACCCTGTGGAGTGTGAATTCATTTTCAATAAATCTCTCCTATGTTATTTCATTCTTTGTGTGATTTGTCCAATTCTTTGTTTAAAGCACCAAGAAACCTGGACACCCTCCACTAGTAACAATTTCTCCAAACAGCTCTTCCTCCTTTTACCTCCTTTGAACCTTAATTCCAAAAACAGTCATCACCTCTAGGAGTGATGAATAGAAAACAGGTTCAAATTAGTCTACTAGGGGACTAGAAGAAAAATTATAAGCTATCTTCAGCCTGAAGAGTCCCTGGTTGTAGGTGAATCATTAGATACTTCCCTCAAGAAAACCTCAAACATGCATGTTTTCTTCATTCTTTCTCTGTAAAAGTAAATGTGGTGTATGTTGATACAATCGCTTTTGTATCTGTATCTGTTTGTTCTCACGCTGCTATAAAGAACTGCCTGAGACTGGGTAGTTTATAAAGGAAAGAGGTTTAATTGACTCACAGTTCTGCAGGGCTGGGAAGGCCTCAGGAAACTTACAATCATGGTGGAAGGGGAAGCAAACACATGCTTTTTCACATGGCAGCAGGAAGGAGAAGTGCTGAGCAAAAGGGGAAAAGCTCATTATAAACTCTTTAGATCTCGTGAGAACTCCCTTACTATCACGAGAACAGCATGGAGGTAACTGCCCCCATGATTCAATTACCTCCCATCAGATCCCTCCCACAACACGTGGGGATTATGGAAACTACAATTCAAGATGAGATTTGGGAAACAGCCAAACTATATCAGTAGTATCCCATCAGCTCACATTCTGGGAAAGTGACCCAACACTATAAGGACATTTTGGGCCAGATCCAAAGAAGTCAAATTGCATTTTTTCTAAGAATCACCATCTTCTAACTTTCCAACTGTTACTAAGTCAGATCAGACTACCTGGTCAGACTACCCTATATCTGCCACAAATGATTCCATTTAGGGTTTGAGGACCTACTGATCTCACGTCTTTCAAGTAGTGGGGCAGCCAGTGTAGGGAATTTGGTTTAATTCTGAATCAAATGGGAAGTGATTGGAGACTTTTAAGCAACAGGAATGACATGATCCAGCATTTTAGCTGGATCACTCTGACTACTCTAGGGAGAACTGACTGAAGCGATACACATGGCAATCATTGGAAAGCACTCTTGATGGCTCACTGCAGGAAGCATAATTGACTGGGATCCCAGATGTGGGGTTTTGAGCCCGTGCTTTCCACTGGCTGCTCTCAGCAGGGATGCTAGGGCAGACCCATTTCCAGGAATTGCAGAACTCCTCAACAGGCAACATTTTAGCTCAGGACTCCCTAACAGCTTTGCTGAATTTTTCATAACTGCACAATGGTCTAAGAATTTTCCACCCAATGTTCCTTCTCTCCTTCATTTGACTTGCCTCACAGTCGGACAGCTCTCCCAGCTTCTCCTGCTCCCTCCCCATTTTCTCTCACAGGGGTTTCCCACAATACATTTCTTGTACATTTAATCCTGTCTTGGCATCTGCTTCTTGGAGGACCTGGACTATCATAGAGATCAAAGGCAGAAGCAGGGAGACCAGTTAAAAGGTAATCGCAGTAATCCAGGTGAAAGATGATTGTAGCTTGGAGCCGACTGAGGACAAAAGGGGTGGAGAGAAGCAATCAGATTTCTCTTCCATCCCATATCTTAATAGCAAATCTTCTGAGGATAAAATTTCCTAGATTTGCTGTTAAGATATGGGATGGAAGAGAAAGTGAGAAGTCAAGGTCACTCCATTATTTGAACCTACGCAATTGGAAAGATGGAGTTGCCATTTTCTGAGATGGTAGAGCATGGGAGAAGAGCATGTTTGGTGAATCAGATCAAAAGCTTGGTTTTAGACATCCTGTATTAATTTTAAATTTTTAAATTTTTAAATTTTATTTTTAAAGACAGGGTCTCACTCTCTTAGCAAGACTGGAGTGCAGTGACATGATCAGAGCTCACTGCAGTCTTGAACTTCTGGACTCAAGCAGTCCTCCTCCCTCATTACAGACTGTATCAAGTTTGAGATACTATTAGATACCCAAGTGGAGATGTGACATAGGCAATTTATTTAATGAGTCTGGACTTCAGAATAGAGGTACTGGCTAAAGATATAACTTTGAGAGTTAGTGTATAGCTGGCATTTGAAACCATGGAACTGAGGCCAGGCATGGTGGTTCACCCCTGTAATCCCAGCACTTTGGGAGGCTGAGCTGAGAGGACCACTTGAGGCCAGGAGTTGGAGACCAGCCTTGGCAACATAGCAAGACCTCATCTCTACTAAAATAAATAAATAAATAAAGTCATGGAACGGAATGTGATTATCAAGAAAAAGATTGTGATAATGGTCAAGCCAGTGGCTCACACCTGTAATCCCAGCACTTTGGAAGGCCGAGATGAGGGGATTCCTTGAGTCCAGGAGTTCAAGGATGTAGTGAGCTATGATTGTACCACTGCACTCCTGCCTGAGCCACATAGCAAGGCCCCATTTCTTTTTTTTTTTTTAATTTAAAAAACAGTTCTAAACTGAGACCTGGGGAATTCTAAATTTGGGAGATGAGTATTCATCAAAAGAGACAAAGAAAGAAGATCATACAAGTTAGAACTGTCATAACTTCCTGGTGAAATTAACCTTTTAACATGGGGTAATCTCCTTCATGAGTAATACTCTTTTGTCTTAAAGTCTGTTCTGCGCAACACTAAAACAGCTACCTCAGGGTCTTTTTCTTAATAGACGCCAATGCATTTTTCCCATAATTTGACTCCCAATTTTTCTATGTCTTTTTGTTTTAGATATGATGACTCATAAAAGTTAAGTTGCTGTTAAAAAATACGTTTTGCAGGTCAGGTGTGGTGGCTCATGCCTGTAATCCCAGCACTTTGGGAGGCTGAGGTGGGTGGATCACCTAAGGTCAGGAGTTCGAGACCAGCCTGACCAACATGGAGAAACCCTGTCTCTACTAAAAATGCAAAATTAGCTGGGTGTGGTGGCACACGCCTGTTATCCCAGCTACTCAGGAGGCTGAGGCAGGAGAATCGCTTGAACCCGGGAGGCAGAAGTTGTGGTGAGCCAAAATCACACCATTGCACTCCAGCCTGGGCACTAAGAGCGAAACTCTGTCTCAAAAAACAAAACAAAACAAAAAATTTGTTTTGCTTGAACCATCTCATGTGAAAAAAAGAAAAAAAAATGTTTTGACAATTTTGGTCTTTTAAGTAAAGGGGTTGAAAAACTTACATTTATAGTGATTAGTGATTTATTTGGATTTTACTTGACAAGTTTATTTTGATTTATTTGGATTTTACTTGACAAGTTTATTTTGTGTTTTCTATGTGTTTTCTGCCATTTTTGTTTTTGTTTTACATTCCCCTTTCTTCCTTTATTTTTGATTTGTTGACATTTGTTTTTTTTCATTCTATTTTGTTCCTTCTCCTTAATATTCATTTCATACTGTTCTCTTGACTTACATTTTCTTTCTCTCTTCTTTTGATGATTGCCCTATTTTAACATATCCTTTCAACAAAGTCAATAATTAACCAATGTATTTATTCTCCTAAACAACATGAGAACCTTACAATGCTTTAACTTTGATCTCTGTAATGCCAATTACAATGTTACTGTGCCCAGTATTTTAGTTCTGGACTTTCCTCCCAAACTCAAATATTATTTTATAGAATGTTTCTTTAGATTTATTCACACATTCATCAATATTATTGCTCACAAGCCCTGCTTATATATTAAGACTTTCCATCTGGAATCATTTTCCCACTACTTGAGGAATAATCTTTTAGAATTTCCATTAATTAGGGACTTGTATTGATAAACTATCCCACTTTTTTTTTTTTTTTTTTTTTTGGCTTTGTCATATTCTTGAAAACTAGCTTCACTGGTTATAAAATTTTAGGATGACAATTATTTCCTCTCAGGCCTTGGAAGACATTATTTCAATGTCTTCTGGCTTAAACCACATTATCATTTCTTTGTAAGTGGTTTGTCTTTTTTCTCTAGCTTATTTTAAGTCCTCTTTTTCTTTGGTGTTCTGCAGTTTTACATTAATGTATTGAAAAGTACATTGGGCTTTCTCAATCCAAAGATTGATATTTATCATTAAAACTGGAAAACTGGCCAGGCATGGTGATTCATGCCTGTAATTCCAGCACTTTAGGAGGCCAAGGTTGGCAGATCACCTGAGATAAGGAGTTCAAGACCAGCCTGCACAACATTAAACCCCATCTCTACAAAAATACACAAAATTATCTGTGTGTGGTGGTGAACGTCTGTAGTCCCAGATACTCGGGAGGCTGAGGTGGGAGGAGAGCTTGAACCCAGGAGGCAGAGGTTACAGTGAGTCGAGACCACGCCACTGCACTCCAGCCTGGGCAACAGAGTGAGACCCTATCTCAAAAACACAAACACAAAAACAAAAAACAAACCTGGAAAATTTTCAGCCATTGTATTTTTGGAATATTCTCTTCTTACTTTCATTATCTGTTTCTGAAATTCTAATCAGATGTGTGTGTGTGTGTGTGTGTGTGTGTATGTGTATTTTTAAGAAATAGAGTTTTGCTATATTGCCCAGGCTGGCCTTGAACTCCTGGGTGCAAGCAATTCTCCTGCCTCAGCCTCCCTACTAGCTGGAATTACAAATGTGTTCCACTGCACCCAGCTTAGATGTATTTTTGCTTTTTACTCTATACTCCAAATTTCTTATCCTCTCTCTTCCATAGTTTCCACCATTATTACTTTCTGGATGACATTCTGAGTTTCTTTAGATCTGTCTTCTAGTTTCTTATTAATCTCTTTAAATACAACAATTGGCCAGGCCTGGTGGCTCACGCCTGTAATCGCAGCATTTTGGGAGGCTGAAGTGCGAGAATCTCTTGGTTTGAGACCAGCTTGAGCAACATGGCAAAACCCTGTCTTTACAAAAAACACAAAAATTAGCCAGGCATGGTGGTACATGCCTGCAGTCCCGCTACTCGGGAGGCTGAGGCAGGAGGATTGCTTGAGCGAGGGAGATCAAGGCTAAGGTGATCCATGTTTGCAGCAATGTACTCCAGCCTGGGTGAGAAAGCAAGACCCTGTCTCAAAAAATAAAAATATAAATAAATAAATACGACAATTATAGTTGCCTTATACTCAGTGTGTAACTTCCCTGAAATTTAAATCCTGAGCAGATCACCTCAATCAACTGATCAAGCTCAGCACTGACATTAAGTGTCTCATGATGTGATGCAATATAAAGTATACAGTATCACTCACCTCTCAAGTGTGATTACCAACCCTCCAGGGCTACCTTTCATCTTAAAAGAAACAGGAATGGAGGTATAAATTAAATGACACCCTGAGGAAATAAAAAAGACAAATCCAGAATGTGAAACACCTGGCCTGCCTTTTTCTTTTTTTTTTTTTTTTTTTTTGAGACGGAGTCTCGCTCTGTAGCCCAGGCTGGAGTGCAGTGGCCGGATCTCAGCTCACTGCAAGCTCCGCCTCCCGGGTTTACACCATTCTCCTGCCTCAGCCTCCCGAGTAGCTGGGACTACAGGCGCCCGCCACCTCGCCCGGCTATTTTTTGTATTTCTTAGTAGAGACGGGGTTTCACCGTGTTAGCCAGGATGGTCTCGATATCCTGACCTCGTGATCCGCCCATCTCGGCCTCCCAAAGTGCTGGGATTACAGGCTTGAGCCACCGCGCCCGGCCTGGCCTGCCTTTTTCAACAAATCGCATATCATGAAGAAAAAAAAAACGTGTGGAAATTGATTGGATTTTTGTTCAAATAAAACCCATCTTGCCAGAGCAACTGGCACAATTTGGACATGAGCTGCAGATTAGATTACATTATGAAATTATAGCTAATTTTCTTTAGATGAAAATGTATTGTGGTTTTGTAAAAGATTGTCCTAATTCTTAGGAGACCTGTGCTAAGATATTTAGAGCTAAGCTATCAGGATGTCATCAACTTATTTTCAAGAAGATTAGCAAAAAATGAAATGTATATGCACACACATTGAGAGTAAGAGGAAATATTACTGAGATAAGGAGTTCAAGACTGGCCTGCACAACATTAAACCCCATCTCTATAAAAATACACAAAATTATCTGTGTGTGGTGGTGAACGTCTGTAGTCCCAGATACTTGGGAGGCTGAGGTGGGAGGAGAGCTTGAACCCAGGAAGCAGAGGTTACAGTGAGTGGAGACCATGCCACTGGAATTACAAATGTGTTCCACTGCACCCAGCTTAGATGTATTTTTGCTTTTTACTCTATCCTCCAAATTTCTTATCCTCTCTTTCATAGTTTCCACCATTATTACTTTCTGGATGACATTCTGAGTTTCTTTAGATCTGTCTTCTAGTTTCTCGTTAATCTCTTTAAATACAACAATTGGCCAGGCCTCGTGGTTCACGCCTGTAATCGCAGGATTTTGGGAGGCTGAAGTTTACAAGTATTACATCTAGGTAGAGGCTATATCAGTATCGTACTATTCTGTTAACTTTTCTATGTGTGTGTTTGACATTTTTATAATAAAAAAACTTGGAGAGAAAAAACAAATAATTCTGTACACAAGGGTCAAAATGACATTAATAGAGATTATTTGCTCAGGCAACAATACCCTAAAAAGATAATCTAAAAATTCTGTTTTGCCATCTCCAAAGCTGTCCTGGTGTTCTCACTATGTTTCTTTAGCCTTTTCTTGGATTCATGTGAGCTCCCCTATAGCTCTCCCTATTTAAGTTAGCCAGAGCAGACTTCTGATACCTGCACCAAGGAAACCTTATTGATACAGAGGTTATGCTACTTATCCTCCATTTGCTCACCACAGCCATGCTGCAAAGCCCTTGGATTGCATTATTCTGGTTCCCTGGTCCTCCCAGCTTCTGTCTGGGTTCTGATCATGATGTTGGACAATAGCTGCATTCCTCTACCCAGGGACACAGCTTCTGCTGAGTGTTCCTTGCCCATAGCCATAGTTCCTGCCAGATCCTAGTATTGGATCCTTCCTCTTACTCTTTTGGCTGATGATGCCAGTCCTGTGTGCTTCACAAACTATGATGTTCTCTTTAACACCTTCCCACACTTCTATTAATATCTGCTTTATATTAAACTTCCTTCAGTTAACTGTTCTTTTCTATATTTTTTATTGTGGCAAAAACACGTAACATTAAAAACACTAAGCATTTTCAAGTGTACAGTTCAGTAGTGTTAAGTATATTCCCATTGTTTTGAAATAAATCTCCAGAACTTTTTCATCTGCAAAACTGAAACTCTATACCCATTGAACAGTATTTATCCCTTCCTCTATCCATCAATACCCTTGGAAACTACCTTTCTACTTTCTGTTTCTGTGATTTTGACTACTTTAGATACTTCATATAAATAGAAGTGTATAGTATTTGTCTTTTTGTGAATGATTTATTTCATTTAGCATAACGTTCTTAAGATTTATCCATGTGATAGCATATGACAGAAATCCTTTCTTTATTAAGGCTGCATAATATTCTCCATTCATCTGTCAATGGATGTTTTGGTTCTTTGTTTTTTTTTTGTTTTTTTGGTTTTTTTTGAGACCCTGTCTTACTCTGTTGCCCAGTTTGGAGTGGAGTCAAGTAAAACGATCTCGGCTCACTGCAACCTCTGACTCCCAGGTTCAGGCAATTCTACTGCCTCAGCCTCCCAAGCAGCTGGGATTACAGGTGTGTGCCACCATGCCTGGCTAATTTTTGTATTTTTATTAGAGACGGAGTTTCACCATGTTGGCCAGGCTGATCTCGAACTCCTGACCTCAAGGGATCCACTGGCCTCAGCCTCCCAAAGTGCTGGAATTACAGGAGTGAGCCACTGTGCCTGGCTGGTATTTTAAAATTTATACACGGTAAAAATTAGTCTTTTTTGGTGTATAACTCTATGCGTTTAACAAATGCATAGAATTTTTTTTTTTTTTTTTTTTTTTTTTTTTTTTTTTTTAGTTTTTGTGTGTGTGTGTGTGTGTGTGTGTATATATTTTTAGTAGAGATGGGGTTTCACCATGTTGCCCAGGCTGGTCTTGAACTCCCAAGCTCAGGCAATCCACCAACCTCGGCCTCCCAAAGTGCTAGGATTACAGGCGTGAGCCACTGTGCCTTGCCAGAATTTTGGAAATGCCCCACAGTGAAGATATATATACCACCCAAAAACATTCTCATATTGCCCCTTCATAGTAAAACACTCCTTCTATACTTACCCCAGCAACCATTCATCTAGTCTCCAACCCTACAGTTTTTCCTTTTCCAGAATGTTATATAAATGGAATAAACTAGTATGTAGTCTTTTGAGTCTGGCTTCTTTTACTAAGCATAATGCATTTGAGATTCATCTATACTATTCCACATATAATAGTTACTCCTTTTAATTGCTGAATAGTATTTCGTTATGTAGATACTTACCACAGTTCATTTATCCAACATTAACTGAAAGACATTTGGTTTCTTTTCCAGTTTTGAGAGATTATAAATAAAGCTGCTATGCACATTTGTGTGTGGGTTTTAATATGAACACACATTTGTATTCATCTTGGGAAAATACATGAGTGGGATTGATGGGTCATATGGTAAGTATATATGTTTTACCTTATAAGAGACTGCCAAACTGTTTTCCAAAGTGTCTGGGGCTGGTCCAAAGGTCGTGAGTTATCTCAATTGATTGTTCACAGTCAGTTACAGATTGAACTCCTTGTTCTCTTTCCCTTGTTCTCACTGCTGCACTTGACTAGTCTTCAAAACAACAAAGTGTGCAGGACACTGGACAGTGTGGCACTGTTTTGATAAGTCTTGAAACCAGGTAGTGTAAGACCTCCAATTTTGTTCTTCTTTTCCCGTATGGATTTTAGAATCAGCTCATCAATATCCTTAAAAAAATCTGCAGATATTTTGATTGTAATTGCTTTGAAACTATAGATCAATTTGGGAACAATTGACAACTTCATACTTTAAAAATCTGACATTGTGGAAAACTTACTGCTGCAGCCTAATGTTTTTATAGTTGCACCCTAATGTTTAAATGCCTTCATGAAAGTGAAGTCTAGAATTTATTTATTTTATTATTTATTTATTTTTGAGACGGAGTCTTGCTCTGTCGCCAGGCTGGAGTGCAATGGCACAATCTCGGCGCAATCTCAGCTCACTGCAACATTCACTTCTCAGGTTCAAGTGTTTCTCCTGCCTCAGCCTCCTGAGTAGCTGGGACCACAGGCATGCGCCACCATGCCCAGCTAATTTTTGTATTTTTAGTACAGATGGGGTTTCACCATGTTGGCCAGGATGGTCTCGATCTCTTGATCTCGTGATCTGCCCTCCTCGGCCTCCCAAAGTGCTGGGATTACAGGTGTGATCCACCGCACCTGGCCGAATTTATTTCTTTTTCAAAGGAATTTAGTAACTAGGCATTTATATTTATACTGAGTTTCTGGAAGGCAGAGGCTGTATGCCGCTTAGTGTACAAAAGATTCAAACTACAGAGCAGGACCTCAATAATGGCTTGCAGATTAAATATTTAAACATGAGGCTTTTAAATAATTCTACTTAAGTTTTCAGACATGATGAAGAATAGGGCATACGGAACTTTCATGATGCAAGAAGAAGAAACAACTACTTTTCCTTTCTAAAAAGAGCTATAGTAATGGTCCCTGGTGCAAGTAGGAGTAAGAAGACAGTAGAAACTGTCCCCAAACTTGTCACTCACAAGACTTAGATTTCCAAAATGTGAAGGCAAATTATTTTATAGGTGAGGATCATACAGTGACACAATGAGACTGATTTCTTGCATGTCAATACATACCTACACAAAAATTTGAACCAAAAACAAAAAACTTCTAATAGAGCAGGTTATGTTTGTTGGTTTTTGTCATGTATAAAAATTGTGCATTCTTTTATTTAACTTCCTTAGTGAATTTCTTTTTAGGATTTCCCTTTAAGAGAAAAATCATTACTCAATTAGTTTGCTGAAAAGCCTACATTTTGGTTTATTGTTTTATTTTATTTATTTATTTTTTGAGACAGAGTCTCGCTCTGTCATCCAGGCTGGAGTGCAATGGCGCGATCTCAGCTCACTGCAAACTCCGCCTCCTGGGTTCAAGCAATTCTCCTGCCTCAGCCTCCTCTAGTAATTGGGATTACAGGCGCCCACCACTATGCCTGGCTAATTTTTGTATTTTCAGTAGAGACGGATTTTCGCCATGTTGGTTAGGCTGGTCTCAAACTCCTGACCTCAGGTGATCTGCCCACCTCAACCTCCCAAAGTGCTGGGATCACAGGCGTGAGCCACTGCGCCCGGCAGGTTTATTGTAGAATAGTACTACAGCAATCGTCATCGACCAATTTTCACATAGCTGTATTTCCAAGTTAGATGTTAAGGAATATAGTACATCCTTTCCAACACAGAGATGACATCAAATTATTTTACTAGTGATTATGTGACCAAGGTAGCCAAAGGAGTAAAAATTATTATTATTTTTCCTTCACTACTGTTTGATTTGATGTGCTTCAAACAAATTTTGTTTTTCTTTTTTTTTTTTTTTTTTGAGACAGAGTCTCGCTCTTGTCACCCAGGCTGGAGTGCAGTGGCGCAATCTGGGCTCACTGCAACCTCCGCCTCCTGGGTTCAAGCCATTCTCTTGCCTCAGCCTCCCGAATAGCTGGGATTACAGGCACCCAACACCATGCCTGGCTAAATTTTGTATTTTTAGTAGAGACAGGGTTTTGCCATGTTGGCCAGGCTGGTCTCCATCTCCTGACCTCGTGATTCACCTGCCTTGGCCTCCCAAAGTGCTGGGATTACAGGCATGAGCCACTGTGCCCAGCCAAATTGTTTTATTTCTGTATACATAGGCAGTACCTATATATACAGACTACTATATATGACTGCTAACTAGTGTCTAGATGAAAATATGACTCTATAAATTCATTGTTAATTGAACGTTTTAAATTATTTTTCCAATTACAGTGGTAGATTTGCACAGATTATTTTATTCTCTTTTGCTCAAGAACAGACCCTTGTCAAGCAATTGGCTGGGGTCAGGGGTGCATGTTATGATTAAGGAAACCAGTTAGAGATAAATGAGCCACACTGGGATTAAAAACTATGACTTCATTGACAAAGAGTTCCAACTAACCACACAGAGATAATAAATACATACTTGGAACTTTGCTTGCTCTCTTTTCCACAAGGGTTTTCTCTTTGGTCGCTGAAGTATGAAGACATTTTATTCTCTCTAAACTTCCAGCAGAACTCTTCATGCCAGAGATAGCACATTCCATCCTCTGTGTACTATTAGTAGTAAACAATAAAATGACCATCATAGAGTCTAAGTGTTTTTTGCCTCATAAAAGGAATTTAGAAGAGTCTTTGGATGAAAGTCACTATACAGAGTATAGAAGTAGTATTGTACTACTGTACAGAGTATTATCACACCAAAGATTATGAGGCACACATACTTTACTGAGAGGACTTTGTGGGTCAAGTTCATGTACTGAAAACAGACATGGCATTTTAAATCATGTAAATTTATGGAATTATAGATTTTTCTCTTAGAAAATGAATAAATCCTTTATGTAATTCCCAGGGTGAAGAATAGTAATGAAACTTGTGGAAGGGAAGTTCTAACATATTCATTACTTTTAAACAACACAAAGTTGTTTTCAGAGTTGGTAAAAATTTGTTTTTAAAAATTACTTCTGTTTTTAAAAATTACTTCTATTCCAAATGAATCATTAGGTGAATAGGCCCACATAAAAGGTGAGGGAACACAGAAAAAGAAGAGGAAAGAGGACATGAATTGATAATTTGTCAAAATGTGACTGTGTGACACTTTGGGTTCCAAAGAACAAACATTCATTCAGTCTTAGGGAAAAAGGGTTCAACCGTAAGGATATATGTGGTTTAAAATTACAAGCCATTTCATAGCCAAGGCAATTCTAGGACTGATTACACCAGCGTCCACATATTCTCTCTCTCTCTCTCCTTTGAGCATTAACCTTTTAAGTACATTAGACTGTTTAATTCATCAGTGTGGAGTGCATCTACTGGGTAGATTCTGACTCAACTGTACACCCTAGACAGAGGTATTTAGCTTCTTCTCTTAGGAGGACAATAGGAGGCAGTATAGTCTATGTCATACTAGTTAGCATAGGTCCCACATCTTTTAAAACCAAAAATAGGCCAGGGTAGGGTGGCTTATACCTGTAATCCAAGCACTTTGGGAGGCCAAGGCAGGAGGACCCCCTGATAGAGCCCAGGAGTTCGAAACTTCAGTGAGCTATGATTGTGCCACTGCATCCCATCCTGTGCAACAGAGTGAGACTCCCATCTCTAAATAAATAAAATAAAACCCCAAATAGCCCTCCACATTAATAAAAATTATATATGCCTAATATTTACTACAATGGAAAAAAGTATACGCATGTAATTGAAGACAAAAAGGGACTATGAGAAATAAAAATAGTTTTTCAAAGTGGTGAGATTATGATTAGCTTTTTTCTCTCAGTTTTTTCCAACGTTGTTTTAATATTTTGATGAATTTAAGAAAGTTTAAAAAACATTTAGAATAATGAAGATAATTTAGCAACGCTCATGCTTTTCAACCGATTATCTCTAGTTATTTTATTTTTCAAATAATGTTAAACTCAAGCAATAGAGTCAATTAAATTTAGGAAATGTGTGTAAGATGTGTTTAACCAACATTCTAATTGAAGATGAGTCAATAGTCATTCCAGTCAGTTTCCTCATGTTACAGGGGGAATTCATTATTTGGAAGTGCTACATCTACTTTAAAAATAAAATCCCAGATATATCTGTGTCCCTCTCACACAAGCTGTTAAAATATTTGCCCGTCCCTCTACATAGCTGTAGTCACAGGCATATTAATGTTTTCTGTAAAATAGGTCAAAATATAAAGAAACATTAGGAAAATACAGCTGTTAGAATGAGGAGGGGACAGTACCAATGTATTTATAGCAAGTGTATATATTATATCAAGTAGAACAGACACCCAGCCTTTTATGACCAGTTTTAACTACGACATGCATGAGTTTTAAATAAGAAATAACTGTAGAAATCTCCAAAGAATTTTAAAAATCCCAGGCCGGGCACAGTGGCTTATGCCTGTAATCCTAGCACTTTGGGAGGCTGAGGCGGGTGGATCATGAGGTCAGGAGTTCGAGACCAGCCTGGCCAATATGGTGAAATCCCATCTGTACTAAAAATACAAAAATTAGCTGGGCATGGTGGCATGAACCTGTAGTCCCAGCTGCTCGGGAGGCTGAGGCAGGAGAATCACTTCAACCCGGGAGGTAGGGGTGGCAGTGAGCCAAGATCACAACACTGCACTCCAGGCTGGGCAACAGAGTGAGACTCTGTCTCAAAAAAATAATAAAAATAAATAAAAATAAAAATCCCATCAGTTGGTTAAGAGCTTTTTGCTTTATTATAAGTGATGTTTAACTGATTTCGATTTTAGATTCCAAAGAAAATTCCAAAGCTAGTTTTCATAGCCAGCAGATACATTTCTAAGTGCTTGGGATGATGAATCACATAAAATATGTATTTTTGAGAGTGTTTAATTACAATGATTGTTCACCAATTAAATAATTGCCATTTATGTTACTAATAAAACTCTCAGATAAATTATAAGAAGTCAGTTTCTTAATCATATGATAAATGGACTATATTCTAAAATTCTGATTAATATTTCTGAAGGATTCATGATAAGGAAGCAATATTTTTACCAAGTTTGTTTAATTGTTAGATGGAAATTGTATTTGTCTGCCACCTGGGGGATTCATGGAAACATTGCAATTGGCAAAATTCATAGTCATAAAAATATTGCAATATATGTGTTAATGGTGTTGCATTTGTTTTATGAATGATATTGACTGACACACACACACACACACACACACACACACACACACACATAATTGTGGCCAAAAAAGTAGTTGCAAAACCAATAAACTTGTATTCTGGATGTCAAGTGAAGCAAATGTTTCCAGGCCGGACACAGTGGCTCATAGCTATAATCCCAGCACTTTGGAAGGCCGAGGCAACAGGATCACTTGACGCCAGGAGTTCGAGACCCTCATCTCTATAAAAAACTTAAAAATTAGCTGGGCATGGTGGTGCATGCCTGTAGTCCCAGTCACTTGGGAGGCTGAAGCAGGGGGGATTGCTTGAGCATGAGGCCACAGGGAGCCATGATTTGTGCCATTGCACTCCAGCCTGAGTGAAAGCAAGACCTTGTTTTATTTATTTATTTTTATTTTCATTGTTAAGACTTTGCTCTGTGTGTGTGTGTGTGTTTTTTTTTTTTAAAAAAAAGTTTCCAAAAGAAGGGAGTAATCAACTTCATCAAATACTGCTAGTAGAATCCCATAAGATAAAGAGGACTAAAACTGACCACTGCATTTGGCAATTGGGAAGTCATAGGTGACCAGGAAAAGAGCTGTTACTGGATGTTTTATAGTTGTTATTGCTATTGTGAGCAAATCTTTCTATTTATGATTTTTTTCTTTTCTTTTTTGTTTTTTTCTTTTTCTTTTCGAGATGGAGTCTCACTCTGTCACCCAGGCTGGAGTGCAGTGGCGAGATTTCGGCTCACTGTAAGCTCCACCTCCCGGGTTCAGGCCATTCTCCAGCCTCAGCCTCTGGAGTAACTGGGACTACAGGCGCCCGCCACCATGCCCGGCTAATTTTTTTTGTGTGTGTTTTTTAGTAGAGATGAGGGTTTCACCGTGTTAGCCAGGATGGTCTCGATCTCCTGACCTCGTGATCCACCCACCTTGGCCTCCCAAAGTGCTGGGATTACAGGCGTGAGCCACCGCACCCGTCCTATTTATGAATTTTTTCTAATCATCAATTTAAATTTTTTGAAACAGGGTCTCTCTCTGTTTCCCAGGCTGGAGAGAAGTGGTGTGATCATAGCTCACTGCAACTTTTAACTCCTGGGCTCAAACAATCCTCCCATTTCCCAAGTAGCTGGGACCACAGGCATGCGACACCAAAATCAGCTAATTTTTAAATTTTTTTGTAGAGGGGTCGTGTGATGTTGCCCAGGTTGGCCTCAAACTTTTGTGCTCAAGTGATCTTTCCCCCTCAGCCTCCTAAAGTGCTGGGATTACAAGCATGAGCTACCACACTCAGCCCCTTTATATCTTAGGTTATGTGACTATGGAGGATAATGTCATTATTCACAGAAAACACAAATTGACTATTTTGGGATTGTCACAATGTCTGTAATTTATTTTCATATTATTCTGTGAACAAAACCTGAAACTGTAATACTGAAAGACTCTAGGCAGAAAAATAAAAATAAAAAACAATCTGGCTCTCCCTGCCAAAAAAACTATGTATGTAAATACATACATATAAAGCAAACACACCAAAATGTTAATCAAGGTGGGAGGTATACAGGTGTTCATTGCATTATTATTTAAACTTTTATCTCCATATTCGTTAAAAACGCTGGAAAAAATGGAGGCCAGGCGCCACAGCTTACGCCTGTAATCCCAACACTTTGGGAGACCAAGGCAGGAGGATCGCTTGAGTCCAGGAGTTCAAGACCAGCCTGGGGAACATGCTGAAACCCTGTCTCTACTAAAAATACAAAAATTAGGCCAGGCGCGGTGGCTCAAGCCTGTAATCCCAGCACTTTGGGAGGCCGGGACGGGCGGATCACGAGGTCAGGAGATCGAGACCATCCTGGCTAACATGGTGAAACCCCGTCTCTACTAAAAAATACAAAAAACTAGCCGGGTGAGGTGGTGGGCGCCTGTAGTCCCAGCTACTCAGGAGGCTGAGGCAGGAGAATGGCGTAAACCCGGGAGGCGGAGCTTGCAGTGAGCTGAGATCCGGCCACTACACTCCAGCCTGGGTGACAGATTGAGACTCCTTCTCAAAAAAAAAAAAAAAAAAACAAAAACAATTAGCCAGGCATGGGGGCAGGTGCCCATAATCCTAACTACTCAGGAGGCTGAAGTTGGAGAATCGCTTGAACCTGAGAGGCAGAGGTTGCAGTGAGCCAAGATCTCGCCACTGCACTCCAGCCTAGGCAACAGAGGGGGACCCTGTCAAAACAAAACAAAACAAAACAAAACAAAAAACTGGAAAAAATGGCATTTGAGTCAAACTCTGAAAGATAGAGTATGAATACTGTTTTAAGACTTTGTTGTTCTTACGTCAGTTCAATAAAAAATCAGAAAACAGATAAAAAGAGTAAATTTATGTGACACACAATGTAGATATAACCACTTTTAATTTTTTAAAGCTATATACAGGTTGAGGCCGGGCGTGGTAGCTCATGCCTGTAATCCCAGCACTTTGGGAGGCCAAAGCTGGTGGATCACCTGAGGTCAGGGGTTGGAGACCAGCCTGGCCAATATGGTGAAATCCTGTCTCGACTGAAAATACAAAAATTAGCCCGGCGTGGTGGCGGGAGCCTGTAATCCCAGCTACTCAGGAGGCTGAGGCATGAGAATTGCTTGAACCCAGGAGGCAGAGGTTGCACTGAGCTGAGATCGTGCCACTGCATTCCAGCCTGGGTGAAAGAGCAAGACTCAGTCTCAAAAACAACAAAAAAAAGATATATACAGGTTGAGTATTCCTAATTCAAAAGTCTGGGCCAGGCACGGTGGCTCACGCCTGTAATCCCAGCACTTGGGGAGGCCAAGTTGGGTGGATCACTTGAGGTCAGGAGTTCAGACCAGCTTGGCCAACATGGTGAAATCCCATCTCTACTAAAAATACAAAAATTAGGCTGAGCGCCATGGCACACGCCTGTAATCCCAGCACTTTGGGAGGCCAAGGTGGGCGGCTCTCGAGGTCAGGAGATCGAGACCATCCTGGCTAACACAGTGAAACCCCATCTCTAATAAAAATGCCTGTAGTCCCAGCTACTCGGGAGGCTGAGGCAGGAGAATGGCCTGAACCCGGAAGGCGGAGCTTGCAGTGAGCCGAGATAGTGCCACTGCACTCCAGCCCCGGCTACAGAGTGAGACTCTGTCTCAAAAAAAAAAAAAAAAGAAAGAAAGAAAATTAGCCGGGCGTGGTGGTGCACGCCTGTAATCCCAGCTACTCGGGAGGTTGAGGCAGGAGAATCGTTTGAACCCGGGAGGCGTAGGGTGCAGTGAGCTGAGATCGCACCACTGCACTCTGGCCTGGAGGACAGAGCAAGACTCTGCCTCAAGAGAAAAAAAAAAAAAAATCCCAAATGTTCCAAAACTCAAAATGCTCCAAAATCTAACTTTTTAAGCACTGACATGACTCTCAAAGGAAATGCTCATTGGAGCATTTCAGATTTTGGATTTTTTGATTAGGGATGCTAAACTGGTAAGTATATATACGTAAAACACTTTCATATTCTGCTTTTCTTTATTTAATACGGTGGTTGCCTTTCTATGTCAGTCATCGTACATTAGCATCGGTTTGCTGCGTGACATTCTATTACAGAGATAAATCTTGTGATTTTTTTAACTAGTCCTCCATTGCTGGATGGGGCAATGAACATCTGTTAATACACATCTTTTGCCCATGTGTCTGATTATTTTAAGGGTAAGATTTCAGCCTGTGGAAAGGGAGTAAGTGTAAGTTTGAGCAGAGGAAAGGAGATCTAAAAGAATAAGGCGAGTCTGGGAACAGTTCAATAGGTTACTCTGGGGCATCGAACCCCTGTAGGCGAGAAATGCTTGCAGACATCTTACAATGACGCTTAAATGGAAGAGCAGTTTCAGAAGACTTAGCTCATTTAATTTTTTTTTTTTTTTTATAGGGAGTCTCGCTGTGTTGCCCAGGCTGGAGTGCAGTGGCATGATCTCGGCTCACTGTATTTTTAGTAAAGACGGGGTTTCACGGTGTTAGCCAGGATGGTCTCAATCTCCTTACCTCATGATCCGCCCGCCCCGGCCTCCCAAAGTGCTGCGATTACGGGCGTGAGCCACCACGCCCGGCCTAGAACTCCTGATCCATTCGTCTTGGCCTCCCAAAGTGCTGGGATTACAGGCGTGGGTCACCACGCCCGGTCAATCTCATTTAATCTTAATGCCAGATACTGTTCCTAACACCTTTCTATGTATAATTTATTTCAGTTGCAGGTACTATTATTCCCACCTATAGGCCAGAAAGCTGAGGTACGAAGTTTAATTGCCCAGAGTTACTTATCTTAGTTAAAATCCAAGCAGTCTGGGCTCCAAACAATCATATCCACTTTGCAGTCAAGGAACCATGCTGAGATTTTGAGCTGAAAATCCAGGTCTCACAGACTTCAGAGCTTTGGTGGGCTTGATCTATGCCTCCCACCCCCAAGAAAAGTAAAAAGCAGGAACTGAGACCAGAGAAAACCTTCACGGATTCCTTATCCCCTAAATATAGGAGGCATTTAACGCTTAGCATTGCTGACTAGCAATCAGGCTTCAACCGTGAGGAGCCAGGCTCTAAAGCTTTTTAACTGAATTCCAAAAAGCGCGCGAGCCTCCAGACGAAACAGATTCCCGCCTTCCAGCCGGTTAGAGCCGGCTCAGCAACAGCCTCTCCAGGCCGGGGTAGTGACGTCAGCCCAGGAATTGGGCCCGCCCCGGGATCTCGCTGCCTTCTGCTCGCTCGGAATAACCAACGAGTCGCGAAATTAGCCCCGCCCACTGCCCCGGAAGTTAATGCGGAAGCCACACACCCCCCTCCTCGGCCGGCAGGGGCGCAGCCATTTTAATTCATATCTGAGTGGGCGGTGGCGATTGGTGTTGGCGGTCTGGCTCAGCTGGGCAGGGGGTAACTTTACTGATTTGGGGGTGGTTTTTAGTTTAATTTTTCTTTTCTAGCTTCCCATCGACGGTCAGTGCGCACGTTGTAATCAGCTGAGGCCATGTCAGGAGACGGAGCCACGGAGCAGGTGAGGAAGGAGAGCGGTGGGGCCTCGTGGCGACCTCTTCTCCACGTCTGTTCCTCCGACTGCTCCAGACATGTTCGCCTGAGGAAGGAATTGGGTCTAGTGAACCCGGGCGACAGGGTATATACAAGAGTGGTGGGAATGGGGAGCAAGATCTGATTAAAATTTAATTTTTTTTTACTTCCCTGTCTTAGGCACGAATACGAGTAAATACTTGATTTAGACAATAGCCGGTAGGCTGCTTCGTCCTATTTAGATTCATGGGACTACCCCAGATGGGATGCTTTCCTTTGATATCGCTTTGGTATTAGAGTGGATAGGAATTATTTTAACGCGCACCCGCCGTTTTAGAAAAACTTGACAGTGTTTCTTTCACCCAGCCAAATGTAGTGTACCCAGAAATAGGTTACTAGTTTGAGAAATATTTGAGACAAAGCTAATCTGGAGAATTAAGATTTAAGAGAGCGAGTGAAGAAAGCAGCAAGTTATGCTGTGGTTTTGGGAATATTGTGGCTTTCTTTCGTTTTCTTCCTTTTCTCCCTTTTAGTCACATTTCATTTTCCTTTTTCCAGCTACATAAACATTGCAGGTATATTATAAGTTGAAAATGAGAAGTCTGTTTTGGCCACTGTAAATAAAAGCATGTTTTAGTAGTAAATATGGGTGACAACTAAATATTTAAAAATTCAGACTTTTAGGTTAGATCAGTGTGGTTTGTTTCTTTTGCCCTTTGTATTCAGAATTTTGTAGGAGAGTACCTTTTAGTGTGAGAGAGGAAACAAAATAGTTTTGAAAGATGCCATTAAATTTGTTTTTCGATCTAAGTCCTGGTGTGTTTAGATAAATACAGTTTCTAAAATGGAGGCTAGGTAGCCTGCAGTCTCAATTTCCTGAAATTTCCCATTGCCATAGCAACGACATGCACTTAGATTTTCATTTTTCAGGTTCCCTAGCTTATAACGTGGAAGATGTTATTGAAGGTTGACAGAGATGAGGCAAAATAGGAGTGTTCTATTGCATAGTCTGTAAGACTGTAGATTTCATTTTGTCGGCAGTTTGACTAAATTGTTTTGTGTTTGCTCGAGGACTGGTTTCAGTCCAGAAATCTTCGCACTATTTACATTTTACATACTGTTAGCATGCCCGAGCATGCAAAGTCTTAAAATTACCGTATCAAAACTGTTTACCTCTTTTCTGATCTAGTATTTGTCATCTGAAAGTGAAGGATTAATTAACTGAGGTTTCATTGAAAGTTTCCGAAATTCATCGTTAATCTTAGAATTTATCTAAAATTACAAAGACACAGAAATGTTACCATGACCTCTTGAATGTTTTAGAACTGTGGTGTTTCAATGGGACAGACAGATGGTGGTGAAAATTTGTAGAAAAATAATTTCCCCCAAGGGTTTTATTGTGCAAAGTTTAGAACATAGAGAAAAGTTCAAAGAAAAGTGCAGTGAACACCTGTAGGACAACTCTTCACCCAGAATCAACAGTTGAAAGCCTTGCCATACTTGCTTTATCTCCCCATGCTGATTAATTGAGAACAGGGTCTCTGTCACTAAAGCTAGAGTGCTGTGACGCCTTCACAGCTTACTGTAGCTTCGACCTCCCTGCGCTCTGTGATCCTCCCACCTCAGCCTCCTGCCTCAGCCTCCTGAGTAGCTGGGAGTACAGGCGCGCGCCACCATGTCCAGCTAATTTTTTTTTTTTTTTGAAACGGAACCTCAAGCTCTGTCGCCCAGATTGGAGTGCAGTGGCGCGATCTCGCCTTACTGCAGCCTCCGCCTCCCGTTTGGAGCGATTCTCCTGCCTCAGCCTCCCGAGTAGCTGGGATCACAGGCGCTCGCCACCATGCCCCGCTGATTTTTGTATTTTAAGTAGAGACGGGTTTCGCCACGTTGCCCAGGCTGGTCTTGAACTTCTGACCTCAAGTGATCCGCCTGCCTCTGCCTTCCAAAGTGCTGAAATTACAGGCGTGAGCCACCGCACCCGGCCTAATTTTTGTAGTTTTTTTTGTAGAGACAGGAATTCGCCATGTTGCCCAGCCTGGTCTCGGAACTCCGGGGCTCAAGCGATTCGCCCACGTCAGTGTCTCCAAGTTTTGGGATTACAGACAGGCACGAGCCACCATGTCTGGTCCATGCATGTTTGTTTGAAAGTATGTTGACACTTTGCAGCCCAAATATTTCAGTATTCTCATATAAATAAGAGCAAAATGTTGTTACATAATCTTCATACCATTTCCCCACCCAAGAAAATAATAATATTTCTAAAATCTAGTCCTTCTTCAAATTTCCCCACTTGTCCCAAGAATATGTTTTTTTTGTTTGTTTTTTTTTTTTTAACCAGAATCAATCTAGATTTACATATTGAATCATTTGCTTTTGTCTCTTTAAGTAGTCCCACCATTCTCCCCTGGGGCTGTTGTCTATTTGAGGAGTCAAGGACACTTACACTGCTTTTCTGGGTGTATTTGTTTTTTGTTGTTTGTTTGCTTGCTTGCTTTTGGTTTGGGGTTGATGATGTCATTTAACTTGCCCCTTCATCTTCTGTATTTCCCGAAAACTTTACAGTTAGGTCTATACTCAACCTTGATATTTGGGTTAAGTATTTTTGTATAGAATACTTAACATTAGCAGGCGCTTCTGCTGGGTTCTGTTGGATGGTTCTGTTTGATCACTTGGTTTAGGGTGATCTTCTCATTGTTAAGGGTCATGTTCCCCTTTGCAGTTAATAATCCGTGAGTTGATACCATGTTCTTTAATCACCTTATACCTAGTTATCAATTGATAAATCATGACAAAATTAGCTATTACATTGGAAGTAGCAATGGTGGTTTTGTTTTGTTTTTAAAATCCACAATTCTATTGGTCTGTGTCTGTTTACTGGCTCATACTTTCTGCAAAAAAGACCTTTTTTTCTCCCTGAAGATTAAGTATCGCTATGGATTCATAGATTTCTCTTAGTGTGTTAATATCAGTGATAGCCATTTTTATTTTGCACGCTCAACTTGTCCAAACCTTTTTGGTGGCTCCTGTATCTTTTCCTTCAGTCTGAACGGCAATTTAGACATCTGATTATCAACAAGGAAGTCATCTTCATATAGCCTTTTCTTTAACTTTTTAATAATACATTTCAAACATATAAGAAAAATAGTATAATATATGAAGTACCTGTCATAGAGCTTCAATTTATGGCTAATCTTGTTTCCTCTGTGATTTCATTTGCTTCTCCCACCCCCATTACTTCAAAGCAAATCCTAGATACTGTATTCAGCCTCAACTAAAATAGCCATTAAATAGCACCTTAAGGAGTGACTGATGGAAAATATGAATGAGCTGCACCTTGTTTGATGTTTAAGACAATATTGAAAATCTGGAGGAAAAGAGTATCCAAAATGACCTGAAATCATAGATGAGAAAAATAAACTCAATGAAACTAAAGAATAATAAGAAAAAAATTAAAACCACTCTGAATCATGGATTTGCTTTGGAAAAATGCCAAGGGATGGGGTGGATAAAGAGTCCTACAAGATGCAGGTGTAGATTTAGCCTTTTAGTAGCACTGAAGTTCAAGTTTGTAGAATAAACCTGATTCTTAACTTTTTTACTGAAATATACGGATAGTCATTTCTCTCTTGGTGCTAAGATTTGTGATTCGTGCCCCCTAACAGAGGGAAATTATTGCAGACAAGCAAAATCACTACAAGGTTTATTGCTGTGATTTTGTTTGTTTGTTTGTTTTTTAACTCTAGTAAGAAAATTCAATTTTGCATGTAGAGAGCTGTTGGGATTACCTTATAGTGTTCAAGGATACTCTTCTGAAGCCCCTTGCTTATTGTTTTTGCCAGTTTAATGGTGATAAAACTATTCGCATATAGGTTGATCCCCCTGACAAACGTAGGATTTCTGTGTGGAATTATGGCTGTATTATTTATTTCATGGTTTTGTTTTTTTGTGTTTATTTTTTGTTTTTTTGAGATGGAGTCTTGCTCTGTTGCCCAGGCTGAAGTGCAGTGGTGCGATCTCAGCTCACTGCAACCTCCGCCTCCCAGGTTCAAGCAATTCTGCCTCAGCCTCCTGGGTAGCTGGGATTACAAGCACACACCACAATGCCCGGCTAATTTTTTTGTATTTTTAGTAGAGATGGGGTTTCACCATGTTGACCAGGCTGGTCTTGAACTCCTGACCTCAAGTGATCTGCCCGTCTTGGCCTCCCAAAGTGCTGGGATTACAGGTGTGAGCCACTGTGCCCTGCCCGTGGTGTTTTTTTGTTTTTTGTTTTTTAATGCCTGATTCAGCTTTTGATCTCATTCTTAGGTCCATTTAACCTTGTGCACTGCTCTTACATAATAATATGTAATATGTAAATGCACTACTCTTACATAATAATAATATGCTGTTATTTAGAGTTCTTCCATTGGGTTTTGAGCTTCTTGAGTTGAAGAGATGGTGTTATTCATCTTTATGTCTTAAAGACATAAGAAATAATATTTTGATGCTTAAAGGTATTCAGTAAATGAATGGATTAAGTTTGCATTTAGGCTATATATATGCAGTACATTACAATTTCTCCAATAATTTAAACTATTGGGAAGACAGGTGCATCATAATATTTGGGGCATAAGAGTGGATGGTTCTCTCTCAATCTGTTTCCAGTTGTGGTTGATTCTTAAAGTTTTGTTGGATACGAGGAGGAAGAGGTATGTGTTTGGCCTCATCAATTCATATGAACCCTTAAGGCCCTAAAATTTTGTTTCTCTACTCTTAGAAATAATAGTTTACTTTTTAAAATTTTTATTTATTTACTATTTAGGTAGAGACAGTCTCACTATGTTTCCCAGACTGGTCTTGAGCTCCTGGACTTAAGTGATCCTTCTGCCTCAGCCTCCCAAACTGTTGGGATTACAGGTGTGAGTCCAGCCATATTTCACCTTTTAAACAATATATAACCTATCCTAGAATTTGGAATGCCTAAATTACAAGCCAAATGATCCTCAGCTTGGAAAAACTACATGACTCTAAGAAGCACAAATTAATTGCCAGTAGTTCTTAACAAAGGAGCATTTAGGCTCATAAATACATGTTTTTAGTGAAAAATAATTTTGGGAAGATTTAGAAAATATGAAGAGTATTTGTCCTATTATATACTTATTAATAAGGAAAGAGAAAGTTGAAACATCCACAGTGTTGAAACCTGAAACCTGGTTTATTTCATTAGGTAACCATTAGTTCTTAAAGCTGTTTAGAAGTAACAGTGTTGCCCATTTTAGTCAAGGCGCATATGTGTAGGGGTTTGAAGAGGCAGAGAAAGAGCCAACTATGTGTGCTGGACAATGTATGTTTTTGGACTTATTTTTTCCAAAATCTTTCTGTAACAACCTTTCCTAGTTTTCTTCCTCCTATTTTTAGTGATGCTTGTTTGGTGTAACAGTTTTGGTTAGGCAAATTGATTTGATCTTTATTATTGATATTTCTTAGGAAACTGGAGCATATCAGATATTCTGTTTGGGGACAATTGCTCCTAAGAGAAATTGCTCTGTGCTTAAAGAATGAAAATTGGGTTTTTCTTAGAGATACAACAGAAAGGTACTGTGTTAGGTGATATTGCATTCCTTCGACATTATTTCAGGGAATGTAGGCGTTTACATCCCAGATAGACCTTCAGAAGGGCAAAATCTGTATTTGGGTGTTTTTACCTATTAATTGGACAATTGCCTATATGAATTCATGATTTTAAGCTTTTTTTAAAAAATAAACCTTCGATTTGGTGACAGTGATTTTAAGCTTTTCTACCATGTCTCTGAATCTTTCTCTTTAGGTAGGACCTACTTGTGAATTTGAGTCTTTTTGTTTGTTTTGTTGGACAGTTGGTAATGGTATGAGAATTGGGCTAAAAAAGGGATTTGAGTTGGCAGTTGTTTAAACTATTTTTAGATTAATGGACAACTTAGGATACATAGTAAATATTGGATAAAATCAGAAGGGCAAAGCTTCTGTGTGTCCTAATTAATGTTTTTCTAATATTTGACTTAGTTTATTTAGTGTATTAAATCTGGATTACTCATATTTGATAGAAGTCTCGTCTTTTAAGTTCCAAACGGTTAAGATTTTAATTTATATTTTGCAGCTATTTGTTTCCTAGGGGATGAATATGCAAGTTTACTAAGCAGATAATGATAAATATAATTATTTGAAGCAGTACGTTAAGCCAAGATCTTTATTTTATTTATTTTATTTTATTTATTTTTTTGAGACAGAGTCTCGCACTTTCGCCAGGCTGGAGTGCACTGGCAAGATTTCTGCTCGCTGCAAGCTCCGCCTCCCGGGTTCACGCCATTCTCCTGCCTCAGCCTCCTGAGTAGCTGGGACTCCAGGCACCCGCCACCACGCCCTCACGTCCGGCTAATTTTTTGTATTTTTAGTAGAGACAGGGTTTCACTGTGTTAGCCGGGATGGTCTTGATCTTCTGACCTCGTGATCCGCCCGCCTCAGCCTTCCAAAGCGCTGGGATTACAGGCATGAGTCACCACGCCCAGCCCAAGATCTCTTTTTTTAAGTTTTCGAGTTGTTTGTATGTTTAGATTTTTAATCTATGGACGATTTGGAGGGATTATTTTTGTTTTGTATTGTAGGATACATGTTCAGTTTCATTCACAGCAAACATGAAGTAGGGTTTGGTTGCATTGGTAAAGGAACACAGAACTAAGCTGACATCTGGTCCTAATATCCGGTCTCATTGTGACACCTGTCACATACAGTACTTTATTATCTAGGCATATGAATGGAATCAGTTAAGTTACTCCTCTATGAAAGTCTCAGCATGGCACCGTGGCTCACACCTGTCTGTAATCCCAGCACTTTGGGAGGCTGAGGCTAGCAGATCACTTGAGGTCAGGAGTTCAAGACCAGCCTGGCCGGCTGATGAAACTCCAACTCTACTAAAAATACAAAATTAGCTGAGTGTGGTGGTGCATACCTGTAATCCCAGCTACTTGGGAGGCTGAGGCAGGAGAATCCCTTTAACCCAGGAGTCAGAGGTTGCAGTGAGCTAAGGTAGAGCCCCTGCACTCCAGCCTAGGTGACAGAGTGAGACTCCGTCTCAAAAAAAAAAAAGTCTTACAGAGTACTACTCAGGTCTACTTTTAATTTTGAAAAAAAGTTAACCACAGAGAGAGACTTAAGACTTCAAATACATAGTATATTTAGTTTTCTTAATATTTTAGCAAAAAATTCACTTGGAATGACAAGTTTGTTGCCACCTTATTTTTAATGAAACATGACATTTGGAAAACATTTGTGGAACAGATAGATGAGGTGGTACATATTTCTTAAAGTGAAGCCCGTGGCCCATTTGTGTCATGATTAGGTGCTTTAGAAAAGTATGGATATGTAGACTCTCATTTCATACCTAACTGTTAAGTGGGGCTGAGACTCTTCATTTGAAACAGGTGCCACAGTGGTTTTTATGTGAATAAAAGCTTGCAGACCACAGAGTTAGATGATACCTGGTTGTTTTAAAATACATTCTTGATAAATAAGTGGATGAAAAAATGGCAGATATTTGAGGATGGTATTTTACTGATTTTTGCTGCCCACCTGCTCCCCACTCCCGTATATTTAGTTATTACCCTAAATAGTGAGAAATATAAAACCTGGGTTGAGACTCAGCTCTGCTTTTTCTGTTGGTCATAGTAAAAAGGTTACATATTAAATCTTTCAGTCTACCATTTTTCTCCCCCTCTATTCATACTTTTGTGTTACCACTTTAATGATCCCTACTTTAACTTAATTTCAACATGACCCCAGTATAACACCCTTCTAGTTTATCATGAAAGTGGCTATTTGAAGAAAGAGAATTATCTTTTTTTTTTTTTTTGGTCCATTTTGCCTGCATAGTAGAAATAGAAGAAATTAGATTATTATTATTATTGTTGTTGTTATTATTATTATTATTTTTGGAGACCAAGTCTCGCTCTGTTGCCCAAGCTGGAGTGCACTGGCATGATCATAGCTCACCACAGCCTCAACCTCCTGGCCTCAAGGACTCCTCCACCTCAGCCTCCCAAACTGCTGGGATTACAGGTGTGACCCACCGTGCCCAGCCTTAAGTTATATTATTATTTCAGTCATTAACATGATAGCGTCTGTCACTTCTTCACATCCCACCCTCCCATTAACAACCTCCTAATAAAAGTTACGAGCTCATATAGAAAGAAAGTGGTTAGGAGTTTCAATAAATCATAACTCCTAGGGCTTTCCAGAGGCTACATCACCTCTCCACAGTTATATGTAAAGGCTATTAAAAATGGTCTTTCCTCCCTTTTCCAACTACGTAACTGTGAGGCTGAAATTTCTTCATATTTTTCATCTAAAACAATATATTGTAACAGATACATTGTTTTGTTTGATTGAAAGAAGCAGATAATGTCTTCTATTCAGCCAGACATTTAAAAGATCATGAAAATGTAAAATGGTGCCATTCTTTTGACTTTTTTTTTATTTTGGAAAATTTCCTTTGAAAAAATATATTGATATTTAAGGAATTTATTATTTTTAAATGAATTAAATACTTTAATTTTTTGTTTTAATTTCTTTTTCTTTTTCTTTTGAGATAGAGTCTCGCTCTGTAGCCCAGGCTGTAGTGCCGTGGTGCAATCTCGGCTCACTGCAAGCTCTGCCTCCTGGGTTCACGCCATTCTCCTGCCTCAGCCTCCCAAGTAGCTGGGACTACAGGCGCCTGCCACCACGCCTAGCTAATTTTTTGTATTTTTAGTAGAGACGGGATTTCACTGTGTTAGCCAGGATGGTCTGGATCTCCTGACCTCGTGATCTGCCTGCCTCGGCCTCTCAAAGTGCTGGGATTACAGGCGTGAGCCACCGTGCCCAGCCTGTTTTAATTTCTAATGTAAGTAGTAATAGAATCCCTTTGGACTCCTCAATTATTAGTATTTATTTTTATTTTTATTTGTTGGAGACGGAGTCTTACTCTGTCGCCCAGGCTGGAGTGCAGTTTCGCAATCTCAGCTCACTGCAACCTCCACCTCCCGGGTTCAAGCGATTCTTCTGCCTCAGCCTCCCAAGTAGCTAGGACTACAGGCGTGTGCCACCACACCCGGCTAATTTTTTGTATTTTCAGTAGAGACGGGGTTTCACCAAATTGACTAGGCCGGTCTCAAACTCCTGACCTTGTGATCCGCCCGCCTTGGCCTCCCAAAGTGCTGAGATTACCGGTGTGAGTCAATGTGCCCGGCCTGGGCTCCTCAATTTTTAAGAGTGTAAAGCAATCCTTTGCAAAATGTTTGAGAATAGTTGGAATAGTACATGGTGCCTGTGAAGCCAAGATCGTAAGTTATATTTCTCTGAGTCAGTTAGCTTCACATAACAGAAGGTTAAACATAGAAAGTGGCAAGGCAACCCACAGAATAGGATAACATTTTTGTAAATCATGTCTGATAAGGGATTTGTAACCCTAACATGTAAAAATTCATTAATGAAAAAACCCAGCCAGGTGCGGTGGTGCACGCCTGTATTCCCAGGTATTTGAGAGGCTGAGGCAGGAGGATTAATTGATCCCAGGAGTTCAAATCCAACCTGAGCAACATAGCAAAACTATACCTCTAAAAAGTAATAATAATAAGTCCAGTTTTTATTTTACTTATTCTTATTTTTTCAAGACGTAGTCTCGCTCTGTCGCCCAGGCTGGAGTGCAGTGGCACAATCTTGGGTCAATGGAACCTCTGCCCCCCAGGCTCAAGGGATCCTTCCCCCTTAGCCTCCTGAGTAGGTGGGATTACAGGTGCCTGCCACTGACACTGGCTAATTTTTTTGTATTTTTAGTAGAGATGGAGTTTCACCATGTTGGCCAGGCTGTTCTCAAACTCCTGGTAAGTCCAGTTTTTAAATGGAGAAAATATTTGAACAGACATTTCTCCAAAGATGTACAAATGGCCAATAAGAAAACGAAATGATGCTCTACTTTGATAGCCTTCAGAGAAATGTAAATCAAAACCACAATGAGATATCATTTCAGACCCATAAGGATGGCTATAATAAAAAAGATAATATCAAATGTTGGTAAGGATATGGAGAAATTAGAACCCCTTATATACTGGAAATGTAAATGTAAATGCCCCTTTAAAGTCTGGTAGTTCTTAAGAAGGTAAAACATAGAGTTACCACATTACTTAGCAATTCCATTTCTAGGTATATATCCAAGAAAAAGGAAAACACACAAAGTGAGCTCCACAAAGAAATCTTATACACTAATGTTCATGGTAACATTATTCGTAATAGCCAAAACTGGAAACAATCCAAGGTCCATAAATAAATTAAATGTGGGATATGCACATAATGGAATATTGTCACAAGAAAAGTACTTAATATATGCAAAAACATGAACTTTGAAAACATGCTAACTGAAAGCCAAAAACAAGGCCAGTCATGGTAGCTCATGGCAGTAATCCCAACACTTTGAGAGGCCGAGGCAGGTGGATTGCTTGAGCCCAGGAGTTTGAGACCAGCCTGGACAATATGTCAAAACCCCATCTCTATAAATATAAAATTTAGCTGGGCATGGTGGCACATGCCTGTACATTATTGGGAGGTCTAGGTGGGAGGATTGATTGAGCCCGGGAGGTTGAGGCTGCAGTGGGCCGTGATTGTATTCGAGCCTGGGTGATAGAGTGAGATCCTGTCTCAAAGAAAAAAGAAAATTAGAAACAAAAAGAACACATATTGTATGGTTACGTTAAATATGGGCACATCCCTAGAGACAAAGTAGATTAGTAATTCCCTAGGGCTCAGGGATTGGAGGGAAATGGGAGGGACTGCTAACAGGTACAGATTTCTCTTTGGGGTGATAAAATGTTTTAAATTTGTGATGGTTCTGTAAACCTGAATGTATTCATAAATAAAAACCATTGAGTTATACACTTCAGATGGGTGAATTGTATGCATGTGAATCACGTCTCAAGCCAGTGCTAAAAAAGAAATTATAAAAGGTTAAATACATGATATGCTTACCCTACTTTCAAACTTTTTTTTTTTTTGGAGACAGGATCTGGCTCTGTTGCCCAGGCTGGAGTGCAGTGGTGTGATCTTGGTTCACTGCAACCAATACCTCCTGGGCTCAAGCCATCCTCCCACCTCATCCTCCCAAGTAGCTGGGTTTACAGATACCTGCCACCACACCCAGCTAATTTTTGTGGTTTTTGGTAGAGACAGGATTTTGCAATTTTGCCAGGCTGGTCTCCAACTCCTGAGCTCAAGTGATCCACCTGCCTCAGCCTCCCAAAGTGCTGGGATTATAGGGGTGAGCCACTGTGCCTGGCCCCCCTACCCTCTTTCTTTTGACCAGTTTTAAATGGTTGTGTTATTCACAGAGAAAATAAAATTAAGTCATTGGTAATATGTATGTCTTGATAACTCGTCCAGTTTTTGCTCTACTGCTTTGATTTGGGGTCCCCTGCCTCTTCCCTGTTAACATCACCTGAAGAATGATATTGGGGTTATAGGTTATTATTTCAAAAGCAAAACTGGATTTTGATAGTTTTTTAGAGTAATAAGTTGTTGGAATGCATAAACATGGGACAGCTGTTCTTGCTACACTAAGCAGTTTGTTACAGAAGGGCACTGGAAACTTGCCCTGTTTTCTCTTCTTTTTTTTTTTTTTTTTTGGTTTGAGACAGAGTCTCTGTTGCCCAGGCTGGAGTGCAGTGGTATGATCTTGGCTCACTGCAACCTCCGCCTCCCGGGTTCAAGCGATTCTCCTCCCTCAGCTTCCCAAGTAGCTGGGATTACAGGGGCCTGCCACTACACCTGGCTAATTTTGTTGTTGTTGTTTGTTTTGTTTTCAAGATGGAGTCTGGCTCTGTCACCCAGGCTGCAGTGCAATGGCATGATCTCGGCTCACTGCAACCTTTGCCTCCTGGGTTCAAGCAATTCTCTTGCCTCAGCCTCCCAAGTAGCTGGGACTACAGGCACGCACCACCATGCCCAGCTAATTTTGTATTTTTAGTAGAGACAGGGTTTTACTATGTTGGCTAGGCTGGTCTTGAACTCCTGACCTCAGGTGATCCACCTGCCTCAGCCTCCCAAAGTGCTGGGATTACAAGCGTGAGCCACCATACCTGGCCAATTTTTGTATTTTTGGTAGAGATGGGGTTTCACCATTTTGGCCAGGCTGGTCTTGAACTCGTGACCTCGAGTGATCCGCCCACCTCGGTCTTCTAAAGTTCTGGGAGCCACTGTGCCCAGCCTGTTTTCTCAAAGTGACCTGCTCTGGCAACAGATTCAGGAAATAATACAACTTCATTCCTTATGGAGGCCCAGTCTCTCTTCTTTTGGGTACTACGAAACTGTTCAGTTTTTCTTTGCCCAATGGTGTTAGGGTAACCAGGCCAGAAAACAAAAATGCTACACTCTCAGCGTTGGCTACCCAACTGGTTCATAGCTGTTATGTTAAAAGGGTTTTTATTGTGAGAATTAAATGTGATCATAACTAGCTGGATATACTCTTGAGCATTCTGGTTAGCTTCCGCTGTTAATTAATGCAGTTGATTGAGAATTACATGTATAGATTGTGTTATGAACATTTAACTACTGAGGAGCTAGGCCAGAAAAAAACATTTAGTGATGTAACTGGTACTTCTGCTAATTCCCCAGGTATGTGGATAGCATTTTAGGGGTTCTATGAAATTGGATGGGGAAAAAGACTCACTAATCGCTAACTGAAATTGAACATTCCCTTTTATTATAAATGTAGGCCAGAATTTACAGAGGTAATAGTGTTAGCAGCAGCACTCATCACTCATGTAGTGAGTTGGCCTCTAGAGCTTGTTATTTGATGTATTAAGTATATATTACTATAAAAAAAACTTTGGAGCAAGGAGCGGTGGTACACGCCTGTAGTCCCAGCTACATGGGAGGCTAAGGTAGGAGGATCACTGGAGCCCAGGAGCTCTAGATCAGCAATGTAGAGAGAGCCTGTCTCTATAAAAAAAAAAAAAAAAAAAAAAAATGCAACAATACACATACACACACACACTTTTTCCTTGGAAATCCCTCAGAATTTATGTGTTTAAGAATATTATTCTGAGAAAAGGCTCGTAGGTTTCACTAGACTGCAGAAAGGTTTTGTGGCACCAAAGGAGCAACTAGAGAGCCATAGGTTTTTTTGGGGGGGGGTGGGGGGGGTTGTTTGTTTGTTTTGTTTGGAGACGGAGTCTCACACTCTGTCACCCAGGCTGGAGTGCTGTGGCACCATCTCACCTCACTGCAACTTCTGCCTCCCAGGTTCAAGCAATTCTTCCACCTCAGCCTCCTGAGTATCTGAGACTACAGGCGTGTACCACCACGCCCTGCTAATTTTTGTATTTTTAATAGAGACGGGGTGTCACCATGTTGGTCAGGCTGGTCTTGAACTCCTGACCTGAATTGATTCACCTACCTTAGCCTCCCATAATGCTGGGATTACAGGTGTGAGCCACTGCGCCCGATGAGCCATGGTTTTCAACTACGACTGCTACACGTTAGAATTACTTGAAAAGTTTAAAAAAATTTTTGGTAGTATATACATTCCTAGAGATTCAGGTTTAGTTGAGTGAGGGTGAGGCTTGAACATCTTTTAAAATCTCCTTCCCTTAGATGATTCTAATGCAGAGCCAGGATTGAGAATCACTAAAGGGGTGGCTCATTTGATGTATTAAGGAGACACATATACATCTTATTGTGATTATGCTTGGTCGGATATCAGATTCTATCTTCTGAGTTTCTCTTATAGATTATATGGTATAGCTTACCTGATTTGGTAGGTTAATTTCAGCAAGTGGGTCTTGAGCTCCAGAATACCTGTGAACACTAAAGTAATTTAAATAGCTCTCTAAATGTAAAATTGACCTTACTAACAAGAGTAAAAACAATTATAGCAATAAACCTTGGCAGTGATTCTGCTTGTCTACAATCCTTTCCCTCTTTCAGAGGGCAAAAATCACAAATCTTAATACCAAGAGAAAAAACGACCATATATTTAGTATACACATTTGAGATTATATCAGGTTTATTCTTCAGTGATACTGAAAGGCTAAAAGAAATTGACAACTCATACCTTGTAGGATTCCTTGTCTACCCCATCCCCTGGCATTTTTCCAAAGCAAATCCATGATTCAGAGTGCTTTTGGGTGTTTGTTATCACTGATTACCTAAAGCAGTTCAAGTATAGATGAAATGTTTTTTGATTCCCATATCAGTTTTACTTCTTAGTTAATCGTTATCATTTTATAGTCGGTATCTCAGGACTGAAATTCTAGTTTACATAAAATTTCTTTCTTTCTTTCTTTCTTTTTTTTTTGAGACTACGTCTTGCTCTGTTGCCCAGGCTGGAGTGCAGTGGTGTGATCTTGGCTCACTGCAACCTCTGCCTCCCAGTATCAAGCGATTCTCTTGACTCAGCCTCCCGAGTATCTGGGACTACCGGCATGCACCACCATGCCCGGCTAATTTTTGTATTTTTAGTAGAGATGGGGTTTTGCTATGTTGGCCAGGCTGGTCTCGAACTCCTGACCTCGTGATCCGCCCGCCTTGGGCTCCCAAAGTGCTGGGATTACAGGCATGAGCCACCAAGCCTGGCCTCTTTCTTTCTTTTCTTTTACAGTGTCTTGCCGTCACCCAGGCTGGAGTGCAGTGGCGCAGTCTTAAGTCACTGCAGCCTTGAACTCCTGGGCTCAAGAGATTTTCCTGCTTCAGCTTCCCGAGTAGCTAGGACTACAGGTGCCTGCCACCACGCCTGGCTAAGTTATTTTTGTTTTGTTTTGTTTTGTTTTGGTAGAGACAGAGTCTCACTGTGTTGCCCAGGCTGGTCTTGAACTTATGGCCTCAAGCAGTCCTCCTGCCTCAGCCTCTGTAGTAGCTAGGGCTTCAAGCACACAACACCACGCCTGGCTAATTTTTAAATTTTTTGTAGAGACGAGGGTCTCACTGTGTTGCTCAGCTGCTCTTGAACTTCTGGCCTCAAGTGGTCCTCATGCCTTGGCCTCTCAAAGTGCTGGGATTACAGGCATGAGCTACCATGCCTGGCCTAAAATTTCTTTTAATTTTTTTTTTCAAGAAGTAAACCCTTTGAAAGAATTCTTTATTTTATTGTGTATCCCAAGGGCCACTACAATGTCTGACACATACTAGGCACTGAGTATTTCTCAGGTGAATAAGAAAAAGTCAAACAAACCAGAAGAATATATGGAAGAGTAAGTGTATGTGTTGTTTGCATGTCTCCCTGCTCAGCATCACTTTTTATTTTCCATGTGGCTGCCTGCCATGCCTTGTTTTATTTTTAAGTGACTACAAATTCCATAATTTATTTAACTGGTCCTTTTGTGTATATATATATTTAATTTTAACAAATAGAGACGGGGTTTTGTTCTGTTACCCAGGGTAGAGTGCAGTGGTGTGATTATAGCTCACTGCAGCCTTGAACTCCTGGGGTCAAGCGATCTTTCCACCTTAGCCTCTTGAGTAGCTGGGACTACAGGCATGCACCACCTATCTGGCTATATGTAGTTATTTATTTTCAGTCTTATGTAACTACAGTCTAGTAGCTGACTCTCATTATATATCTTTGTGTACATGTGCAGTAAGGTGTTACTAGAAGTGGAATTCAGAATCAGACATTTATATTAAACGTTAATCAGTTTCTTTTTTTTTCTGAGACGGAGTCTTGCTCTGTTACCCAGGCTGGAGTGGGGTGCAGTGGCCTGATCTTGGCTCGCTGCAACCTCTGCGGTCCGGCTTCAAGCAATTCTCCTGTCTCAGCCTCCCGAGTAGCTGGGACTACAGGTGTGTGCCACCACTCCCTGCTAATTTTTGTATTTTTAGTAGACACAGGATTTCTCCATATTGGTAGGGCTGGTCTCGAACTCCTGAGCTCAGGTGATCCACCCGCCTCAGCCCTCCAAAGTGCTGGGATTTCAGGCGTGAGCCACCGCACCTGGCCACATTGATAAGTTTCTACTTGCCCTTGCTAACAATATGAGAATATTTTTTGCTGCTTACCCTCACCAGTGCAATTTAATTATAAGATGTTAGATCTCTGTTTTCTGGTTTATATTTGCAGTTCTTTTTTTCTTTTTTTTTTTTTTTTGTGAGACAGAGTCTCACTCTGTCACCCAGGCTGGAGTGCAGTGGCGCCATCTTGGCTCAGTACAAGCTCCGCCTCCCAGGTTCACGCCATTCTCTTGCCTCAGCTTCCTAAGTAGCTTGGGACTACAGGCGCCCGCCACCACACCCGGCTAATTTTTTGTATTTTTTAGTGGAGACAGGGTTTCACCGTGTTAGCCAGGATAGTCTCATTTTCCTGACCTAGTGATCCACCTGCCTCAGCCTCCCTCAGTGCTGGGATTACAGGCATGAGCCACCGTGCCCGGCCAATATTTGCATTTCTTTTGAGTCTTTAAAAAGTTAATTATAAACTGTTCATATGCTTTGCCCATTTTTTGTTTTAATTTTTAAGTTTTTATTAAAAAAATTTTTTTTGACATAGAGTCTCGCCCTGTCACCCAGGTTGGAGTGTAGTGGTACGATCATGGCTCAACCTCCAGGGCTCAGGTGATACTCCCACTTCAGCCTCCCAAGTAGGTGGGACCATAGGCGCATGCCACCATGCCCCACTAATTCTTTGTATGTTTTGTAGAGATGAGGTTTCGCCATATTGCCAAGGTTAGTCTCAAACTCCTGGGCTCAAGCAATCCTCCTGCCCACTCCCAACCCCAAAGTGCTGAGATTGCAGGTGTGAGCCTCTGCATCCGGCTGCATTTTCTTTTTGAACCACTGGTGGTTAATTGATTGTGCTTTAATTTAGTATTTTTGTCATGTGTTGGAGGTTTTTTTATGTTTGTCTTTTTTATTTTGGTACTTTTCTCATGTGCAAATTTTAACTTACCATGTAAATTTACTCTTTAAAGACTTTTTTTTTTTTTTTTTAAAGACAGGGTCTGGGCTCTGTCACCCAGGCCCGAGTGCAGTGGCGGCAATCTCAGTTCACTGCAACTTCTCCCTTCCAGGCTCAAGCGATCCTCCCACCTCAGCTTCCCAAGTACGTGGGACTACAGGTGTGTGGCACACGCCTGGCTATTTTTTGTATTTGGGTAGAGACGGGGTTCTGCTGTGTTGCCCAGGCTGGTCCAGAAGAACTCCTGAGCTCAAGGAATCCTCCTGCTTCGGCCTCCCAAAAGGCTTCTGAAGAGCTTTTCCTATGCAAAAATACATTTCACCATATTCTGCTCTAGTTCTGTCTTGTGTTTCTGTTTTTAACATTTAAGTCTTTGATCTCTCAAGTTTATTTTGGCAGAAAGAGTAAAGTAGAAATTCAACTTTATTTTGATAAAATTGAATTCACAGTTATTCTAACAGATGACTATATAGTTATTCTGAAACCATGTATTGAATAATTCACCGTTCTAATTTGAAAATGCCACCTTTATTATTTGCTGATTTTCCATTTGCTGTTCTTTCTGAGCCTGTAGTTTCATGTATGGGTAGAGCCAGTAGTCCCTTATAAACTTTTCCAGCTTTAGTTCCTTGAGCAAGCTATTCATAAAGTTCTTATATGTTAGGAAAGCATCTTTATTTTAATTTTGAATTACAGTAGTCAACATGTCTTTTTTTAAAATAAGTGAATGCTTACCAGTGGTACAAGCTAATTTATTCCAAAGAAAAGAGTTTATTTCTCCTAGGTAATTAAAAAAATCTGAATAGATGACTTTTTAAAAACTTTTCCAAACTGGTGTTTTGACTGAATTGTTCCATGAAATACTAATTCCACTAAAAAAAATGGGGGGGGAGTGACGGGGAAAAGTGATAGGGGCAATGCTTCCTTCTTTATGCTTGGATATTATCAATATGTATTGCCATTTATAGATGTCAGGATGTCCTAGAAAAAAGGCAAAACAAAACGTTATATAAATTAACTTTTTTTTTTTTGAGACATAGTCTGGCTGCTGTCACCCAGGCTGGAGTGCAGTGGCGCGATCTCAGCTAACTGCAAGCTCCGCCTCCTGGGTTCACGCCATTCTCCTGCCTCAGCCTCCTGAGTAGCTGGGACTACAGGGGCCTGCCACCATGGCTGGCTAATTTTTTGTGTTTTTAGTAGCGACGGGGTTTCACCATGTTAGCCAGGACAGTCTCGATCTCCTGACCTTGTGATCTTCCCGCCTCGGCCTCCCAAAGTGCTGTGTGGCTCTGTCACCTAGACTGGAGTGCAGTGGCACTGTCTCACTCATGGTACCCTCTGCCTCCTGGATTCAAGCAATTCTTGTGCCTCAGCCTTCCAGGTAGCAGGGATTACAGGCACACACCACCATGCCCAGCTAATTTTTCTGTTTTTAGTAGAGACGGGGTTTCACCGTATCGGCCAGGCTGATCTTGAACTCCTGGCCTCAAGTGATGTATCTGCCTGCCTTGGCCTCCCAAAGTGCTGGGATTGTAGGCGTGAGCCACCACACCTGGCCTGTATAAATTAACATTTATCTGGCTTATTTGAGCATCCCTTTTTGTGGTACACAGTAGTATTCTGAACAACAATTTGAGAAGTAATACTTTTATTTTTGCTTCAAGTGCTGGCTACTATTTTAGGCATTTTTTAAAATTAAATTTCTTTTTTTTTTTTTTTTTTTTGAGACGGAGTCTCGCTCTGCCGCCCAGGCTGGAGTGCAGTGGCCAGATCTCAGCTCACTGCAAGCTCCGCCTCCCGGGTTCACGCCATTCTCCTGCCTCAGCCTCCCGAGTAGCTGGGACTACAGGCGCCCGCCATCTCGCCCGGCTAGTTTTTTGTATTTTTTAGTAGAGACGGGGTTTCACCGTGTTCGCCAGGATGGTCTTGATCTCCTGACCTCGTGATCCACCCGTCTCGGCCTCCCAAAGTGCTGGGATTACAGGCTTGAGCCACCGCGCCCGGCCTAAAATTAAATTTCTATAATAAAAGTAAAACTATTTTACCAAAGGATTTGGGGAATACTGAAAGAAAAGGGAGAAAAAAATCAGCCTCTAATTCTACTACTCATCTTCCAAGGATGACCAGTCTAAGCATTTGAATATATTTTAAAAAATCTCTTTAATTGCAGATTTCTTTTATAGTTTTCATTGTGTTGTATATACAATTGTGAATTGTGTTTTTAAAATTTCTTTACATCAAAATAAGATTTCCATGTCATTTCACACGTTTTCTTTGTGGTGCAGGATGAATGCTTTAACAGCAGTGTTTCTCAAAGTTGGTCCAGGAACCCCAAGGGTTCCTAAGGACTCTCAGAGGATCTGTGAGTTCAACCTGTCTCATAATAAATCTAAGACATTATTTGCCCTTTTTCATTCCTAATCTCTCACGGGGATACAGTGGAATTTTTCAGTATCTTTATGATCTGACAGGGCAGCAGATTGAATGCAGAAGCAGATGTAAAAATCCAGCTCCCTTTTAAAAAGTCGAACATTGAATGGATTTATAAATATGTAAAAAGTGACATTCTTATTACTGAATTTTAAGTTATTTTTTATAAAGAAAAATAACATGTAAAAAGTTTTATTTGTAAATCAATTGATATTTAAATTTGTTTTAATTTCTAATATGGTAAATATTGATAAAACCCACATAAAAGCTCTTTGTGGTTCTTAATTTTTAAGAGTGTAGAGGGGTCCTGAGACCATAAAGTTCGAGAACTGCTGTTTTATAGTATTTAATACAAAAATAAGTTTATTTGAATAAAAAAATTTGATCACTTGGTTTTATTATCTTCATGCAAGTTACTTCTGATTACAAATACAATCGTCCCTCAGTATCTGTGGGGGATTGTTGCCAGGACAACCACTTAGATACCAGAGTCCGTGTATGCTTGTGTCTCTTATATAAAATAATGTATTTTCATATAGCTTACATATGTCCTCCCAAATACTTAAATCATCTCTAGATTATTTATAATAACGTCATATAATACAAATATCGTTTAAAAAGTTGTTATACTGTGTTGTTTAGGAAATAATGATAAAAAGGCTGTACATGTTTAGTATAGACACTGCTGTCTTTTTATTTTTTCCTCTGAGTATTTTCAGTCCACCCTTGGTTGAATCTAAGGATGTGGAACCCACAGATAAGGAAGGACGATTGTACACAGAGGTTCTAGAAAACACAGTTTTCTTTTATAAGAGGATATTTTTATGCTTTGTAATGTGACATTGCATCTGAGGACTTTATTGTTCATGAATTAAGTTAGGCATGAGATTTTTAAAACAGTAACTTTAGTTCACTGTTGTTTTTTTTCCCCAGGCAGCTGAGTATGTCCCAGAGAAGGTGAAGAAAGCGGAAAAGAAATTAGAAGAGAATCCATATGACCTTGATGCTTGGAGCATTCTCATTCGAGAGGCACAGGTTTAGTGATATAGGATTACATTTCCTTCTCTATGGGTCCAATCACACTACTTGGTTCTGCAGTGAATAATATTTTCATAATCCTAACATTGTAAATGCTGTTTATTGGTTTTCAATTTTAGAATCAACCTATAGACAAAGCACGGAAGACTTATGAACGCCTTGTTGCCCAGTTCCCCAGTTCTGGCAGATTCTGGAAACTGTACATTGAAGCAGAGGTTACTATTTTATTTTATTTTTTCTTAATATCAGCATCTGATGGGAATTGCAGCATACACTGTAGTGATAGAAAACAAATTAGGAACATAGCTAATTAGGACAAGGAGGATTTAAATGTGTCTTACTTTTATTTTGTAAAATAGGTATAAAGGAGTAATTAAAATGAATTTTTGAAATTTGGGTCTTTTACAAGCTGATGATTGTTGCATTTTGGAGTTGCAACAACATTAAAACAGTTTCAATGGTATTGGAGTGCTTTAGCCTTTTATTTACTTGTCATGTGTCAATTTATTGCCTCCTGTGTCATTTATTTAGAACTCATTTTTCTTTTTATTCCTACTTACAAACTAATATGGATGAGAGTATATGAAAATATAGAAATGTTAACTTAGTTTTTCATAGAGTATTTTGAGTGTCTGGTGAAATGCAACATTTTAAGGGAATAATTACTTCACATTTTAATTTTGTGAAAATGCATGGTTTATCAATGTAAGCACTTCAATAATTTAACGATTTTTCTGTAAGATAGTTTATATTATGCAAGAATAAGCTAATGTGATTCAAACCTATTTAATCCTATTTAATCTTAATTTTACCCAATGATACTTTGCTTTTTTTTTCTTGCTTTTTATATCTTGAAATTTGAACCCAGGCATATATATTTTAAAGAGTAAGGACCCCATTCATGATTATGGTTAGGAGGAAAATGTTAATTTTTGAAGACTGGAATTAGTAGTAAAAATGATAATAAAAGTTTTAATGTGTCAATAACAGTTGGCACCAAGTAATCATTTTCAGGTTATTAATATAAATTAATGGGATGGAAGGGGTAAGATGTAAATAACTGATATTCACATTAAGCTGAAAATTATATGCATTTCTTTTTGTAACTTATAATACGCAGTACTCTTAATATTAATTTTGTGATACAGATTCTCAGCATAATCAAGTACACTGCAGCCTCAACATAACATTTTCTGCTGTACCTGAAATTTGATAATATTTAGGTCTGTTTTGGACCTATTCAAAGGGCTTTGGTCATCAGCAGTACTGAATATACTTCAGCACAACACAGTGTCATCTGTGATGTGTCCTCAGAATGGACCCAACCAATAGCAGGTTTAAATAGAGGCTACAGTGTACTCATTGTATTTGTGCTATAGTTTAGATTGTATTACTTGGTTGGGAGGGAAATTACTGGATAATAGCAGGAACATTGTGTGTGTTTTATTTTTGTGTGTGTGGTTGTGTATGTGGTTTGTGTGTTTGTGTGTTTGTATGTATGAGAGAGATTGTGCCTTATGTGGAGTCTGGTAGTTTTGGCCCGTGACCATATCCTTAAAGTTTCCTCACCTATCCTCTGGGACCATTTCTTTCCTTAATATATTTAAATCACCAAAGTAGGTTGGCACGAAACAGGTGAGGCCTGTCTGAAATACGCTGAAGCCTGTGCTGCTTTGTATTAACTCATTAACAAGGAACCTGGATCACCTGCACCTGGTCTGCATTCTAGTCTGGCTTTACAAACACATTAGACTTAAATTCAAACACACCAGAAATGAACATAATTGATATATAATTGTTTTTGTATAATGAAGTAGAACTTTCTGAGTTTTTGAAATTTCCTTGTTTCTCAATTATTCAGGCATTATTCATGCATTTTATTATAGCATAAGTTAAACTGAAATAGGCAGTTAGATACTCCATTCTGTAACTCTGAACACAATGGGTTTGTTTCTGCAATTTCGTAGCTGTAAGTTACAAACTGCATCCTAAAAAAAGCTTCAGGAAGACCAGATGTTATTCCAAGGGGCTAAAAGTTGTCTACATAACAGGCTCAATTCATACAATGAAATGAAGAGCTGCTAGCAGTTGCCTGATTTATGTAGTTGGTACTATTTGCAGTTACTTCACACACGCACAAACATACACACACGCACAAATAGGTATATATAATGTATTAAAAACAAATGGTAAATAATATATATGTATATTTTTAAAAATTTATATTTTTGGTTTAGAAATTAAGGTTTTAAATTGAATACTGGTTTTAGAAATGCATATTCTGAGCTGTGTTTTTCTCTTTCCTGGTTTGCTCTTTATTTTTTATATTCACATTTTATATTTTTGTTTAGCCTATGAGAGGCTAAAGTTTTCTTTTGATCATATCACTCAATGTGGCCATTAATATTTCTGGAGAAGACACATAACTTATTTATAATACTTTTTAAAAATCCAAAGTGATAATAAGAATGTTTTTACGTTGAAAGTAATACTTAAGTGTTTACATAACATTCTGTATGCACTCAAGAAAATAAAGTTTTGTTAATACATTTGTTGTAACTCAGTACTTCATGGTGGGAAAATTGTAATGTTCATTTCTTTATATTCAGCTAAACCAACTTGTGTGACTCCAAATACATTTTTTTAATAGAAAATGCATACATCTTTAGTAACAGAAGATTTGCTTCCCCAGAGAAACTCCTTGCAAATCCTATTAAAGTACAAAATGTCAAAGGAAAAAAATATTAAACTTTTTAAAACAATTTGAAACATCAGTTGGAAATGAGAGCATATTAATTACTTAGAAAAAAAGTTGATGATGCTACTATATGAGCCAGTGGCTCATAACTGAGAGTTGAGCAGTATCTATTTAGCTATATAAAATTTGGATTTAAAATGTCATCCTTAATTTGTCACATGCTTTCATTTTTTTTGCTGTAGCATGGAAATTGTTGCAGGTAAAATTCTCTTGCTCTAGTGAACGGCATTTAGGACAAAATTCTGTGTATTCTTAATATATAATTTCAAAAACTAGGCCAAATTACTTTGGTGTTATATATAATACATAGGAAATAACATTTTGCCTCCACTCCCTGAAATGTATTGTTCTACTCTTTACTCCAAAACTGTTACGTCACATGATTTAACAATATTATTTATTATAAGATGAGCAAGTCATTAATTGTATGACTGTTCTTAAAGTGATAGTTATCAAGTATAAAGTTTAAATATCAGTATGATATGAAACTACTTTTGTGACTTCTTAGTTTTAAATAAAGGAAACATTTAAATATGTCTCCAGCTATTTGATCGGATAAGGATATCTTAAATGCAGTTCAGTATATTTTTGGATTTAATAAATGAGAGATTTTAAACACTTGAGTTAAGTGGAATGCCCCAGTCAGAGCCTCAGTGCTCTTTAAAGAACTACTTTTTACAATGATCAAAAAGGTCACTAAATAATCACAAAATTGAGAAAATCTACAGAATTTTGACATATTCTTTTAAATTGTTCTCCCCTACCCAGCCTGTGGTTTCTGTAGCTTTTCATGTAATTAGGTGATGAGTGACAACATGTAAGCTACAATATCTTATTGTTAGAGAAGTAATTTGTTTTGAATCGGGCCACATTCATAAGGAATTTTTTTACTGAAGGATGTTTTTTATTGGTGGCTGAAGGAGAAATGAAGAAGGTAATGCTGCTGGTAATAGCAACAATGTATCTTGCTGTCTGTGAAAGCTGTATTTCTTTAATAAAAGCATATAGAGAATTGATTGTTTTTTTATTTAAAATTTTTACAAAAGATGAATTCTTTTCTCTATACTTGGTTTTTCCTTCCTTATAAATAATGGGTTGTGTAGCATACATTTCAATTTTTCAAAATGACCTTTCTTCTTGGAAAATGGAAGTGAACTCAGGATGCAACATGAGTGACCTAAATTGAAATAAACTTTTCCACTGTTGATACTGTTTTAATACCTTTACATAGCAGTTCAAATTACTGTATTATAATGTTTTCTTTCTGTTGAGCAATGTGATTTTAAAATGCAGATACAGTTACTGCATTATATAGATTATGGTGATTTCTATACTTCAGCTTGCAGCCTTTTTACAAAAAAAAAATCTGTACTCTTTTCTTATAGATCTACACTTTTCCTGTTTGTAATAAATGTTGGTCCATGTCTGTGTGATTATTCAGATTTTTACTTTAAAAACTCAATATGCTTTTTTATCTAGTTTCTTAGATGCATATATAAATGTAGAATAGAGATGTAAAAGAAAAAAGTACTTGTAAACCCAGAACTGGGTGATAATAATCTGAAAGTGCTTTGAATAAAGTACTGTTTGATAAGCAAAGGAAATATTTGCATGTTGCCTATGATAAGTAGTAAACTATTTTAGGTTTTATTGAATTATCTGATTCTATCCCTTTTCCCTATTCATTATTATAACAGAGATGTTTAGGTGCTGTCACTTCTACTAACATGGTCTATACATTTTTTCCCTTGGGACTTCTTTCTCAGCCAAAGCAACTATTTGCAAAAGGATGTAGTCACTTAGATAACGACATTTCTTTAAATAAAACCTTATATTTTCTAATCTTTATAATTTCTAGATAATTTATTCTCTTATGTGAAATGTAGCCATTTATTTTCAAGCAAAATCTTGTTCTAATCAACCTGATTGTCTATATATTTCTCAGCTTTATAAAGCAAAACTAATCTCTACAGTCATTAGTAAACATATTGAAAATATATGGTCATTTTCTTTACCCTGCAAAGACTCTTATGTTTTAAACCCAGCCTTTTTATATTCTATTCTTTGGTGTAATGAGTCATGATATATTCTGAAATTGTGGAAAAAGGTTTATGATAAAAAGTGCATATACATTCTAAAATTAGTGGTGAAACAAAAAGGACTATTGGATCATACAATTTGAAGTTTTTGGGGGAGGTAGTAATGTTTTACCTAAATTTCCTGGACATTCATGGAATAACATAATAACATATAATACCTAATACTTAGTTGTTAAAATTATTGGGTATTATAGTCGTTAGGATCATAGGGGATAATTTTGGATCAAAACTATCCCTATCCCAAAAGGTATTAAAGATATGCTGCAACATAGCATCCATGAATCAACACAAACATGTAAGCCCTTCATAATATCACAGAGCTAGAAACCTCCATATTTGGAAATAAAACTAATTCTAACACATGAGACTTTTTACAGTGTTGAGCATTTTTGGTTATAACTTGAGTTCAGAGGAATCAGGTGGCAACCGACTTTCCTTTATAAAACAAAAGGACCAGTTTAAGTCAAAAGCTCAAATATTTTCTAATGGATTGTTTGTATTTTCTTTAATGCATCAGCTTTGAAACAGCTATTCCTTTGAAATGAGTCTGGTTCAAGGCAGTTCCAGGAAATGAAGATGTCTAAAATATTACCAGTGACATCTGTAAAAAGCTGCACCTCCAAATAAATGTGGACAATGCATTTATTAGTTGTAACTAATTTATTAAACTTTCAGTTTTATTACTTTAATTTTACTGAATTTTTAAACTTTTAATTTTATTATTAAACTGGTTTGCTTCTAGCAACTTGGTAGCAGAAAACAAATAGTTGGTTTGTATAATGGCATAATAGGTTGAAGTCTGTATCTAGATTTTTTCCCCCACATATCAGAATCCACAGCAGTTTGAACAAAAATTGTGAATATTTGCTTTGAATACAACTTCTTGAGAAACTCAGCTGCTTTTCTAAGACTCAGGAAAGCATAATGTGGGTAAGTTTTACCATTTTGTTTGTTAGACCTCCAAAGAAAAATTTTCTATTTGCAAGTGTTAATTAAGCAATAGTTCTAAAGACAAGTTGACATCAGTGATAGGATTCAAATGTAGTTTTGAAATAGTACATTGAACTGTAGTAAGGGTCAAAGATAACAAGATCCCAAAGCTGTTTTTAATCTTTTTAAAACTAAATCTAAATACTTCTGTTCATGTGACAGAACATGTTCAATTACAGCCTTTTATTTAAATGCAGCACTTCAGCTCTAGCATGTACTGTTGACATTTTAAGTCTTCCTTTGTCCCAAGATTCATATTCTGCAACTTTTCATACTGGATTTGAAGAAAAAAGAAGGTTGGCCATTTTGTTATGATGGTTTTCTTGGAAATTTTTTCATTCACCAGACTATGACTACTGCACATGTTACATACTTCAAGTTGAAGTGGGCATAATGTTTTAAATCATAAATTTTTAAAGCTGGAACATGAATTAGTTTAGCTCCCTCATTTTATATGTGAGTAAAATAAGACATTGTTATCCCTGGAGCCAAAGTTTACAAACTTCACTGCTTTAGAATCACTTGGAAAGCTTTTAAAGCATACAAGCTTCCCAGTTAGCATACCAGCACTGCTGACTCAAGCTCTAGAGGATGGACATACAGTATCTGTTTCTGGCAGCTGGTTTTGGGAATTGAAGCTTTGCAGGGCAGTAATTGAATCTTATTGCTGTTAGTAAATTTTGTAGTTTGCAGAATATTCCCTATACTTGCCTGGACAATAAAATGATTAGTCTCCTGGCTTGCTTTTTGTATATTATCAATCAAGTGATCTTTGAAGCATCTACTATGTGCTTAGTATACTGTGACTGTTAGATTCACAGTCAGGGTTAGTGTTATGCTGTTTTAACTGTAACCGTTTTTTTTAACTAACTGAATTTATTCCTGGGTTTGAAAACCGATTTTCTGGTTACATAAACTTTTTTTGACAAGACAGTCACATGAATGTCAAACTAAGAATCTGATAACCTTTAAGGACACATCTGAGCTGAAGAGTGTGGCTTAAAAGAATTAACTGCAGCTAACTTGTACCCTCTGTAGAGTTTGAACAAGAATGCCACATCTTGGTATTTATTTTTGGTTGGTTTAGCTAACATCCTTTTCTTTCAGTGCAACTTGAGTGTTGTACTGGTACTTCTCATTCTTCTAGGTGGTGGGGAATGGGATGTTTTCTCACAAATAACCAGTTATTTCTAACTTACTAAAGTCAGGTTCAGTCCATTTCTGAGTTTTTCACTAGAAAGATCTGTAGTGTTTCTCAACCATTTTAAACTCATATCCTTATAAAAAATGAAAACTCAAATGCTTCCTTAATGGCTTTTGACAGTTTTAAAATCAAATTTGATGACTAAAAAGTACACCAGTGGTAATTTTAGAATGGTCTTTTCAGCTGTAATTAAGAATTTAAGTACTAATGAAATTTAGAATTACATTAGACTAAATTTTATAAAACTTAAATGACCAAAATGGCAACACTACTCAGTATTATGGAAGTGCAGTGTCATTAGAGGGAAGATTGTCAGCAAAATAACTTTGTTTCCTGTGTTTGTACATTTCTTTTAGTTCCCTCATCCACCATTTCCTTTGGTTTTGGCTATCGTGTATGAAGATAATTTTTGAAGGTTTTGTGCTTCCTGTATTCAGGGTATGGTATTGGGTATTAGGTGAAAAAATGCTTAAAACATTCATTATTTAGGTTATCAGAGTTGAAAATCCAATCACCAGAGATCACATGGTTTAATCTGCTTTGTATTGGTTGAATAACAAGAGCATTGCTTTTAGTGGTTACAAACTGACAGTCATTTAAGCAATTTTTGTAATCCATTTGTAACTTTATTTTGAAACTACTTTGAACTTACAAAAAAGTTGCAAGAACAATGCAGAGAACTCCCATATATATTTTACACTGCTTTTTAACATCTTGACATAAGTGCTTTACTGAATCTTTATTTTTTTCCGAACTATAGGAGATTGCATTGCATATATTATGAACTTTAATACTTTGATGTATTTCCTAATAACAAAGATTCTTATACATACACACAGTTGAGTGATGAAATTCAGGAAATGTAGCATTAGTAGAATAATCTGCAGTCTGTGTTCTACTTTTGTTATGGTAATACTCTTAAATTTCTTCTGATTCATTATCTAATCCAAGGCCATTATGTAATTGTCATTCCTCTTAGTCTCCTTCAGTGTGGAACAGCCCCTCAGCCTTAATTTGTGTTTTTGTTTTGTTTTTGAGATCGAGTCTTGCTCTGTCACCCAGGCTTGAGTGCAGTGGTGTGATCTCAGCTCACTACAACCTCAGCCTCCCAAGTAGCTGGGACAAGTGTGCTCCACACCCAACTAATATTTGTATTTTTAGTAGAGATGGGGTTTCACCATTTTGGCCAGGCTGGTCTCATTCCTGACCTCAGGCCTTCCAAAGTGCTGGGTTACAGGCGTAAGCCACTGTACTCAGCCCTCGGCCTTAATTTGAATTTGTTTGATGCTTCATCATTAGATTTAGGTTATAGGTTTTAGCTGAAAAGCCACCAAAATGGCCATGTGTGTTTAGTGTATCTCATCCGGAGGCGTAGTAATGTTCATTTGTCCCATATTGGTGATGTCAGTTTTCATGATGTGGCTCAGGTGTTGACCAGCTTGTCCACTGTGTAGTTATTATTATTCCTTTGATAATTAATAGAAAAAATAATGGGGAGATAATTTGAGACTAAATATTGTATTCTCATCTAACAACTATCCACTCCATTTAAACTCGATTGATTCTTGGTTGAATCAGTGATACTTTTCCATGGAATTATCTGGTGTTTTTCAATATGTTTATTGAGTGGAAACAGATATTCTATTCATAACTCAAACTTTATTGTGTTTGAAAACCATTGGAAAGTCCTAGCTTTCACCTCCCCACCATGATTTTTTTCATTTAAGAAGCTTACTAGTGAGTATAGTTAGTAAAGATAATGTTTAGGATTTTGTCAAATACAAAATAAATCATTTACTGTAAATGATGCCTGTCAATTCTGTCATAAATCATATGGGGAAGAAAACTTAAAAATTGCTACTTCAAGCATTGGGTTATATATATTATATATCTATTATCTATATATAAACTGTATGATATAGGAAATTGATACCTATACTGATTTACTTGACCAAATGGCAAATTATTTCAAATAAGAATTTAGGTATTTTAAAAATAATGCCATCTTTCACTTTGTAAACAAATTAGTGAGTCAAAAAGATCATCTAGACAAATACTTGATTATGTTTGCAAATGCTACATTATTTAACTTGTTAAAAGTTTTCAGTTGTGAGCAACACAAATGATGAAATTCTCAGCACTTTAAAGGAAATAGTTTCCATTAGCAATTAAAAATGTCAGATTGCTTATCCATGGGAATATTTGCTAAAAAGGTAACTTGTTCCTTTGTAAATTTGAATTTCCTGAGTTCACAGAATAGTTAGGAGATTAGCATTTAAATAACAGGCATTCCAAGTCAAAGTAACTTTGAAAAAAAGAAGTTTAATCTGTTTGGTGCAGTTGTTCATGCCTGTAATCCTAGCATTTGGGAGGCCAAGGTGGGCATGGATTGCTTGAGCCCCAGGAGTTTGAGACCAGCCTGGGCAACATAGTAACACCCTGTCTCTAAAATACTTTTTTTTTTTCTTCAAAAACACAAAAAATTATTATTTAAGTTCAGTTTTTTATTATGGGGGTAGGGAACTACTCTGCCCTGTGCCTCAACTGCAGGGTCAGAATTTTTCTTACTGTGTTACTGTAACAGTGGTCTGATCATATTTAGTAGTATGGGAAAGGTATGTTTAAAAATGTCTTCATTTATTTAAAGAAATGCAATGCAGTGCAAGGAATTTGCAGGTAACTATAAGGGATATATGTAGGAATAGGAATGAAAGAACTTGAAGTCTGGGGACCTTAGGATATTCTGCTTGCAGCTTCCTTATTACTAGGACCTTAGCCAAGCAATTTAATCTTTTTTCTTTCCAACTTTTTTTTTTTTTTTTTTTTTTTGAGACGGAGTCTCGCTCTGTAGCCCGGGCTGGAGTGCAGTGGCCTGATCTCAGCTCACTGCAAGCTCCGCCTCCCGGGTTCACGCCATTCTCCTGCCTCAGCCTCCCGAGTAGCTGGGACTACAGGCGCCCGCCACCTCGCCCGGCTAGTTTTTTGTATTTTTTAGTAGAGATGGGGTTTCACGGTGTTCGCCAGGATGGTCTCGATCTCCTGACCTCGTGATCCGCCCATCTCAGCCTCCCAAAGTGCTGGGATTACAGGCTTGAGCCACCGCGCCCGGCCTTCCAACTTTTTATTATAAAAATTTTCAGACAAATTTGAAAGAATAATATATAGTCAGTACCTGTACACCTCTGCATAGGCTTAATGATGCTTTATATTTCTCTGCTTATATAAAGAGAATAGTACCCTATAAAACCACAATATCATTGTCACACTTAAAAGGAACAATAATGTTCAAATCTATGTTAATACTCAGTTCATGCTTAGATTTTTCCTCCATATGTGATTCTAGTCACTAGCCATTATACTAACTGACCTAAGAAATCTAAAATACAGTATAGTTGTGGAAATAGCTATTAATACATAGTAGGCTTATAACTGACTTTTGTTTTTCTTTGCTCAGGAGTTTTTTGCATTCTTCATTATTTGTCTCAGTATTAGGTCTAACGGTATTTTGGTGGGTATTTGAAAAAATGGATTATGTATAGCTACTCACAACCACATATAATTGCTTCAGTAGAATTTCAACAAACCTTTTAGAAGATTTTATGGTACAATAACTTCTGTGTAGCCAGGTTATCCTTTGTATAAAATCTTATCTCTAAAATTCTAGTTGCTATTGTTCTCCATACTTCCATAGTTTTTAAATTTTTAGCTGTAGATACTTGGGTTTAATTTCAGAGAGTACAAAGGAATCTTGTACACAAAAGGGGCAAATCTTTGTAATTTTGGACTTTTAAGAAATTTATAAGAGCAAGTATTTTCTTTCCTCTTTGAGACAGGGTCTCACTCTGTTGCCCAGGCTGGAGTGCAGTAATGTAATCATGGCCTACTGCAACCTTGACCTGCACAGGCTTAGATGATCCTCCCACCTCAGCCTCCAGAGTAACTGGGAATACAGGTGCACACCGCCACACGTGGCTAATTTTCATGGTGTTTTGTGGCTGTTTTGTTGTTGTTTTGGGTAGAGACAAAAATACAAAATTTTGTATTTTTTTGTTTTGCCATGTTGCCCAGGCTGGTCTTGAACTCCTGGACTCAAACAAAGAACATATATTCTTTACCACTTTGAATATTTTTTTTACATTCCACATTATAGAGAGAGCAGTAACTTTTACATCTGTTTCTGGGTTAGCAATTAGGAGTGTTATTAGAATGGCATTTACTTAAATCAAGGCCAAAACTAAGGATTTAGGTAGAGTATATTAGCCTTTCAATACCTGCTTATTAAACAGTTGTTTTCATACTTTTCAAAGATGTGTAGAAGTTTTGTAAATTAAGTTTTCTGATAGGATAAACTATATTCCCTATGATCTGTTATTTATCTATTTTTTGAGACAGAGTCTTACTCTTGCCCAGGCTGGAGTGCAGTGGCACAATGTTGGCTCACCACAGCCTCTGCTTCCTGCGTTCAAGTGATTCTCCTGGCTCAGCCTCCCGAGTAGCTGGTATTACAGGCACCCATCACCGCACCTGGCTAATTTTTGTATCTTTAGTAGAGACAGGCTTTAACCATGTTGGCCAGGCTAGTCTTGAACTCCTGACCTCAGATGATCCACCCGCCTAGACCTCCCAAAATGCTGGGATTACAAGCATGAGCCACCATGCCCAGCTTGATCTGAAAGGAGATTTTTACTAATTTGAGATTATGAAATTTTATGAAAAATAAAAATGAAAAATTAAAGTCAGAGGGGCACGATATCTAGCTCTCTATTTAAAAATACTAAAAGGAACTTGACTTTTCTAGTTAATGGGAAAAATCTGATTTATTGAAACTAAATCTTTATTTCCAGTGATTTGTAATTTGTGGTGCATCAGGCTTAGAGATTCAAGATAAACTTTTTGAGCATATCTCCAGGCTATGTCATTGAAAACTCGAGTATCTTCGTGTAGCTACCTGATACTCCTCAGTTGATTGTAGGTAAACCACTATGATGTTGCATCAGAATTTGTATTATTTACCTATAAAACAGTTTGCAATTCTAAGCATCCCACAATTGAAGTGTTTTGGAATTTTACTTTAGTGTATTCAATTAAGCTTATAAGATACTTTTATGTGTAAGATGAAAAGTTTACAGGCTGCAGTTTGACATTTTTAGGAGACTGTGCAAACTAAAAATGCAGAATTGCGTTGTTAGCAAACCTTCTTGGAACGTAATTTTGTATGTGGAGGACTAGTCCTTAAAAGTTCCCTAGAATTGTGGACTTTTAGTAGAATGAAATTTATTGATGCCTACTGACGTATTTGCCTGGGTCATAGTCACGTAAAATTGTCCAAAGTATTAACACCTTTTTTTCAGTAGTGCAGTTGGCTGTTGAATTTAGAGATTCTCAAAAAAAGTAATCTGGTAGTAATTTTGCAGACCCCCCACCATCTGTATATTATTTATAAGTTTTTATATGGATATAGGTAAAAAAGTAGTCCGGGCTTGGTGGCTCATGCCTGTAATCCCAGCACTTTGGGAGGCTGAGACGGGTGGATCACTCAAGGTCAGGAGTTCAAGATCAGCCTGCCCATCCTGGTGACACGCCGTCTCTACTGAAAATACAAAAATTAGCCAGGTGTGGTGGCATGCACCTGTAATCCCAGCTACTTGGGAGGCTGAGGCAGGAGAATCACTTGAGCCCTGGAGGCGGAGGTTCAGTGAGCCAAGATCATGCCACTGCACTCTAGCCCGGGCAACAGAGTTAGACTCTGTCTCAAAAAAAAAAGAAGTAATGAAAATGTCTTTTTTCAGGTTCTTCCATCCACGTTATTTTTCAGGGAAGATGGGGACAGTATCTTCCTAAATTGCTTCTAAAATTTATTAACTTTTCCAGTATCTGTTGAGTAAATGCATGCCAGACCCTGCATGGGAAGGTGGGGGATGGTGAGTCAAGGAAACCTCGAAGAACAGGATTTGTGAACTGAGGCCTGAAGTATGTGTATGAGTTAAGCAGAGAATACCTGGCAAAGAGAACTGCCAGTGCAGAGGACTTAACAAAGGAAAGAGAAAACATGCTTTATTTGACGAGTTGAAACAATTTTAGCTTGATGATTTTTAATTTTTTACATTTTAGAAATAGATGAATGCTTTTTTTTTTTTTAATTTTTAAGCTGAATTTTGCTTCTAGTTATTCCCAGTATATTAAAGCAGATGACTTGTGGCTTACATGCATGTTTTCTTTGTTATAGATATATATGAGCTTAATGGTCATTAGCTCATCTAGAATTGCAGCTAAGCAATAAGGGAGAATAATTGGAGAATAAGCATGAACATCTGAAATAATTGCTAGATTAATAAGTTGGCTGTAATTTTGCTCTAGGAAGAACTTAAGTTGAGATATTTATAATTCTGGGCCCTTATTTTACTCAAATGCCTACATAAATTTCTAAGTTAAATGACTGGAAACTTCCTGTTCAATTCTCAAAAGAAAAAAATTACATGTTGATTTATAAATTCTCTTTTGGTTTCTTTTTATTTTTAGTTTCTATTTGAGTATTGAGAAACTAATACAATTAAGAAGCCATAAAATTTTCCCTTTAACAGTCTTCATAGCGATTGAGGAAAATATGACAGTACTTGGCCAGAGTTTTCACTTTTTGAGGGGGAAAAACATTTCCTAAGATAAAAAATTGGTTATTTTCTATACTAGGTAAAACCTGAGAAGTTGCATGAGTTTGATTCCTAGAAATGTTTTTACCATGAGTAAAATTTGTTTTTACTAAATGGGAATCCACATTGTCAGCGTCTAGCTTACCCAATGACACACAGTTTCTAAATTGACTTATTTTGTACAGAAAAAAGATTGCTTATTTTATATGAATTTTTTTAAATGAAAAAACGTAGGAAAGTTTTCCCCCCTTTTGGATAAATATTTAAGTTAATTTGCATGTGTTTACTAAAAGGGATAATTTTACCAAAGGGACAAATATTTAATAACCAAGATTAAGAGATACTACTTATTTTACTGATTCTAGTATCAAGGTTTGAAACTTAGTTTTAAACAGAATCCTGTAAAATGTTTTGATGTCTTCTGGATACTTTTGGAATACCTAAAGACTGGCTAAAATTGAGAAACGCAAAAGCACAAGAACAGTAGTTTCCAAACATCTCTCAAAACCCAAAAACATCGTGCCATTGCACTCCAACCTGGGGGACAGAGCAAGACTCTGTCTCAGAAAAAGAAAACAAAACCCAAAAACGTTGGCAGATCATGTCAGTTTCTAAATTTTCTTTCCTAATTTTATTGATTTGTAAAATCCAAGAATTAGGGAGAATTGCATACCTAGGTGATACGTAATAATGTGTTTATGTAATAGTAGTAACATTTTTTAAAAGACATGAAATAAAATGTTTTTATAGCTGTTAAGAATAAAGGAGGATTATAATGGAACTTTGATCAACTGAATTAGAGTTCTGATAGAATTTTTTAAATTGATGAATTTTTAATGAATTTATATCTGTATTCTTAGTAATTATGCGAAAAGCCTAACATTTGTATGTTTAAGAATCTGGTTTTTTTTAGTACCTTCAGGTAGGCTGATTTAATAATTAGTAGAAAATTATTGAATGCTAGGATACCCACAAGTATAACATTTTGTGCATAATATCTGCATGATAGATAATCCACATATTAATTGTAAAGTCTCTTCTCTAGTCACACTGGCCTCCTTGATGTTCCTTAAATTTATTTCAGACATACTCCCCCCTTAGGGGTTTTGTCTATATTAGCTCTTTTATCTGTTCTAAAGATATTTTTCCAGATGGCTGCTTTGCTAGCTGCTTTGCTTTCTTCAAATCTACAAAAATGTTTTCTCCTGTGACCACTCTGTTTAAAATTGCCACTCCTATCCTCCACAGAACTCCTTATCCTTTACCGAGTTTTCCTTTTCCCCTATAACACTCATCACCTAAGGTACTGAATAATTTACTTATAGTTCATCTCTCTTGTATGTTGCTATATTCCAGGAAGCTACAATAATGCTTGGCATACAGTGGCACTATGAATACTTGTTGAATTAAAAATCCACAGTGGGAAATAATTGTATTTTACAAGTTGAATTTCTAAAAATTAGAGTTATGATTTCAGTTTATAGCAAGATGTATTTTCACGAGTATAAAATTGTGATCGGCTGATACCTTTACCATGACAGGTTAGAAAAATGTCTTTATTTTTAGAACACTAAAACTATCCTTTTGAATTGTCTAATACCCCTAAATATTTAAGTATTTCAGAGTAAACTGCTTTCACATTATTTAGAATTATGTTGATGTATAACATAAGAGAAAGATTTACACTTTTTTTTTTTTTTTTTTGAGTCAAGGTCTTACTCTGTCACCCAGGCTGGAGTGCGGTGGCTTGAACTCAGCTCACTGTAACCTGTAACCTCCACTGCCTGGGCTCAAGTGTTCCTCCCACTTCAGCCTCCCGAGTAGCCGAGACCACAGTTGCAGGCCACCATGCCTGATTAATTATAGAGACAAAGTCTCATGTTGCCCAGCCTAGTATTGAACTCTTGGGCTCAAGCAATCCTCTCACCTCAGCCTCCCAAAGTGTTGGGATTACAGGCATGAGCCACTGTGCCTGACCAGATTTTTACCAGATCTGGCTTCTTTAATAGATTACTTTTGGAATTTAGTGCTTCAGTGAACATTGGATTTTAGAGTTTATAGTTACTTTTCAAGGTAGTTTGCACACAATTTTTTTCTAATCTTTTTGAAAGCTTGATATTAATAAAATTTTATGATGGAGACTAGCCAGTAATATGATGAGTTAGGTTACTCAGATTAGCTCTCTCACTGAAAACAGCTAAGGCTGCTAGATAGAATTTTAAGAACATCTTAACTAACATTGGACTTACAGCCCTGTAAGGAATTACCAGGTGAAAGCCTAATGGAGTGGGGAGGGATAAAAAAGGAACATGAGGAGATAAGCAGAATGCCTAAACTGTTTTGGCCCTGAAAGCAACTGCCAAACTGGGAAGACCTCTTGAGCTTCAGTTTTGAACACTTCCAGGACCTCAGGCAGCAAAAATCAAAACCCAAGGCCTGCCCAGGGTACAGTGTCCAATGGGATAGCCTTTCCCCTTAAACTGTGTGCTTTAAAAGCTACACTCAGGATGACAGTGATCTAGAAGTAAATCTATGCCACCTTCCTACCTGTAAGGGACTGAGAAAAGTTGCTTCCGTCTGAGTAGAGCAGAATGGGGGGATCCTGAGATGTTCCTTATGTGGATTTGTGTAAATAAACATCACCTGAGAATGATTCAGAAAAACTGAAGCCATGTATGAGGACTCAGCCTGAATTAATGAATTAATGTCCCTAATAGGTCGTAATAGTTTATTCATACCCTTTCTGGAGGAATGCACCTTCTTCCTAGGCCTCAAAGAGTTTCCAGAAATAATCTTTGAAGGGAAAGGAGCAGATCAGTTGTTAAAAATAAGCATATAAGGAAACCACATATATCAGAAACAGACCTGCAAAGGCTTCAGAAACTAGAATTTAGATAAGATTAGTTTAATAATAGGTGAAGAGAATTGGAGAACTGAAGGAGAACTGAAGGAATCCAGAATGGAGCTTAAAGAGCCAATTAGATGGAAAATATGAAAGATGTCTGAGACACAAAGGATAGCGTGAAAATGTGTCTACTTGAAGTTCTAGAAGTAGAGGAAGGACATGGGGCAGAAGCACGATTTGAAGAAATACTGAGAGTTTGCCAGACTGATTAAGGCTTCAACAGATTAAAGATGCTCATTGAATCCCAAGCAGTAATTTTAAAAATCCACAACTAGACACATGAGGATGAAACTACAGAAAACTAAAGATTTTTTTCTTAAATCACATAAATGGTTGGAAACAAAAAGATAAATGACCTTCAAAGAATGGCAGTAAGGTTGGTAACTTCACAGCAACAAGGGAAACCAGAAGACTGGAATTGACTCTTCAGGTTGCTGAAAGAAAATAGCTGTCAACTTGAAAGTTCTGTACCCAGGGTCATGTTAATAAAGTAACATTGTGAAAGTTACACATGCATTTTTGAACATGTCCAATTGTAGGTATAACTTAAATATATATATTAAATTCAAAGCTCATTTATTAAGTATCCAGGTTTCTCTTCATATTTACTTCCTAGCCTAAAGTCACTCTGTTCCAGTGAAAGTTTTCATAAGTGAAAGGACTCATTGGAATTGGAATTGGTATGTTTTTAGCTTCACTTTTTTCAGGGCAAAAATGATTATGAGTTTTATTTTTATGTTTATTATAAGTAGAACTATAAATCTCACTTGATTGGTTTAGTGCCACAAGTTTATAGTTCGGGCATTAAACAAGTAGTTTCTTAAATGCTGAATTTCAGTTAAATTTTTATCCAAATATATCACTTCAATTTCAATTTTATTGTTAAATGTTTATAAAACCCTTGACTTGGTTGGAAATGAGTATTTTTAATGATCTTGAGTTATGCCAGTGTCAGATTCTATTAATTAGTATTCATTTTTTAGGTTTGAAAATTAACTAAATGAACTAAATTTTTATGGTAGTGCCTCTGGACTTTATCAGTTGTGTTAAGGTTGATAGTTCTTTTTTTTTTAATGCTTAAATTATACTATGTGTTTAGAGACTGCAAAGGTAATCCTTTTCCTTAAAAAATGTTAAATAGTTTAAACAATATTATACATCTAATTTCTGTATGCATAATGCATTTTATGTTTTATTTGTACATGTTTTTAAAATTTTAACAGTTTGGGGGTTTTTGGAATGTTTTGAGAATTGATAAAAATACAGATATATGTTTAAGTGTAAAAACTCAAAAGTTACATGTCACCTAGACATTCCATATATATGTGTGTTCATATATGTATACACATATGTGTATGTGTATATATATATTAAAATAAGGTTCAAATATGAGAAGATAACAAAAGGAACCTACAGTGAAAAGTCACCTACCCCTGTTCTTGAGGCACCAGTTCCCCTCAGAGACAATGTTCATAATCTAGAGATGTTTAATGCACATACATTCATGTGTTCTGTCCTTTTACATTAATAAATATATATTACATTTTGTTTTACACCTTTTTTTATTGCTTAAGAAAGTAAGTTTTGGAAATCTTTTTCTCTACAAGTACATGATATTCTATATTTCTTTTAACTTGTCCCCTACTGAAGGACATTTAAGTTTTTTCCTCGTCTTATATTATCACAGACGGTTATCCAGTAATTGTATACATATCATTTCCATTTGTGTAAATATTATTGTAGATTAAATTCCTAGAAATTTAATTGCTGGATCAAAGAGTATATGGGGTTTATTCGAATTTTCTATTTCCTAATGTTCTTCCACAGAGGTTGTCATAGTTTTAAGTCCCATTGATAATCCTGTAAAGGGCCCATTTTCCTAAATCCTCTTGACACAATATTTTATACTCTTAATTTTTGCCAGTACTTATAGGTAAAAAATGGTCATCTCGATGTGATTTTCATTTGCATTTCTCTTATGAATGAGATTGAGCATATTTTCATTTTTAAGAGCCCTTTGGATTTCTTTTTCTGAGAACTAATCTCTCTAGTCTGTTTTTCTGGGGTTTTTTTTGTCTTTATAAGAGCACATTAGGGAAGTTAAGGAAACTTAATGTTAGCACAATTTCCTGTTTAGAAGTTGAAATAATTTTGATTAAACATTTAAATAATGTTATATTTATTGCTTTACCTGTTTTTCTCATTGTCAGAATGGAAGGAATGATAAATAAGTTCTGAGATAAAAGAACATACTTTGTTGTTTTGATGTTCTTACTGACCTGTTTTTACATACTTTTCTTTTTTTTTTTTGAGACAGGATCTCACTATGTTGTCCAGGCTGGAGTGCAGTGGTGTGATCACGGCTCAGTGCAGCCTCCACCTCCTAGGCTCCAGCAATCCTCCCACCTCAGCCCCTCAAGTAGCTGGGACTACAGGTGCACACCACCATGCCCAACTAATTTTTGTATTTTTTTTGTAGAGACAGGGTCTTGCTTTGTGCCTAGGCTAGTCTTGAACTCCGGGATTCAATCTAACCACCAGCCTTGGCCTCCCAAAGTGCTAGGATTATAGGCTTGAGCCACCATGCTCGGCCTATATTTTTCTTTCAAATGTGTGTTTTGTGCTTAAGTATTTCTTTTGTTGGCCAAACCTCTTATTTCCCATTTAAATTAAGTCTTAATGTTTGCAAATTATTTTTTCATCTTTTTAAGCTTTTTATATTGCATCTCAACATTAGACATGAGGAGACTCACATACTCATATAATGAAAATAGTTTTGTATATATATATATATATTTTTTTCCTGAAACTGATTTGCCTGTGAAATAGTTGTGAAGAAAACTCGTGATTCACATTACAGATTTTCTTGAGCTATTCAATAAGCTCATGTATATAGAGAATAATAAGGCCATGTAAAGGATTATATTTTATTAACAGTAAACATTTCAAAACCAGTTTTCTTTCCCATTGGTGAACTAATTAAATACTTTATAGAATTTGGTTTTCAACATGCACACTTTGCCATCCAACAATGTATCTCAATTGTAATTTGAAAGCTAATCCATAGATTATTTTATATCTTGTTTCTGTGCATTTTGCAGTAGGATGATGGGATATGGGGAGAACAGAAAGTCTTTTGTGCCTGTTCTCCTTTCCTTTCTCAGGTTTACGTATTGATTGGGAAAGGGCTGCCAGGAGCTCAGTTTCTTTGAGAAACAGCATTAGGATACTTTTTTGTTGTTGTTTCAATTTTATTTCTTTATTTCTTACATGTCACAGCTTTCGATAATCTGATATCTCTACTGATCTGTTATAGTAGTCATGGACAAAATTAGACCTGTATGGTAGAATCAACTAGAAAGAATGGCCATATGTGTGTATTAGATTTGGGGAGCCTTCCACTGCACACTTCATTTGCTGGTGAAAGTATCACCACCTTAACCCAGAGCTTGCCGTTCAGGTTTTTTTCCCTTCAACTTTCTTTCCATTTTAATGACAGCACCATAAGGGCCTGTTCTTACAGCAGGAATATCAATATAATTTTCATTTCATTCTTGTCTACTAAAGCCTTCATGGCAGCTTTCCATATAGTATTTGAACTTAATTCTTTACCTTTGGTGGCATCACTTTGGAAAATATCACAAATATATTTAGAGGAAGTAAAATGAAATACAAACATTTCAAACTATATAAATAAAATGCCAGAGAAAATAGGGTATGTTTTCGTTAGGCCTTTAAATGTGGCCATATTTGGAGAAATGCACTCAGGAATTCATAAAGTTAGGAAAAAGTTTTAAAATCTAATAGGTTATTTTATAAAATAATTTTATAAATGTTCTGCATATAAGTATATAGCTTGAAGCCTTTAGAATAGAGCCAAAATTTCAATTTTGAAACATGCCCATTAGAAAAAAGAAATTCATCTCTAAATCATCTTGATTCTCAACTTAGTATTTACCTGAATTTTTTCTTTGTTTTTCTTAATTTGTTGCCTATGTCTATTTTTCAAACCTCCAAAATTCGTAATTTCCCATCTTTTACATGGCTATTTGAAGCAGCATTTTTGCTTCAAATAGAAATCATGTTTTCATTCAAGAAAAGCAATGGAAAATAGAATTGATTTGGGTATGCTTATGGAAAGATGTAAATCCTGTGAAAAATCTAACTTTCAAAATCCATATTAGAACTTTAATTATTCCTCCATTTTAGTCTGAATTTACTGATAGTATTATACTTAGCACCCTTTCTAAACCTTTTTATTGAAGTGAGGTTTTAAGTTAATATTTTAACAAGGATTATAGGACTCATAAAGACCTTTCTGTAAAAGTTATACATTTACATTTTTCATTTCCCTTGATATTTAAGACAGTATAATCTAAAATCTGTTTTTGAATGAATATGCAAACAGTAACTGGTAGACTTTTATCCACATTTATTTAGCAATTATTATTGAGTGCTATATGTTAGGCTTTGTTCTAGGTGCTGTGAAATAAAAAACGTTATGCCTTTGTGGAATTTTTTAAATTATGTTGACTCACTTGTTTTCTGAGTAAGCAGAATAATACCTAGATGGACTACTGAGAAAATACACTTATACAGAACCTAAATACATGCACAAGTAATATTTTTGGACTTAAATGGTTGAATTTTAAAAGGCAAGCATAATGAAGTAATATCAAGTGATTGAAGCTTGGGAGATGGGAGGGAAAATGGAGTTTGTCAAGATTGTTACAAAAGGAAAACATTTTTCTTAAAAGGGTAATATATGTGTTTTTTATAAGAAAAAAAAATCTAAGAATGGAGAAAAAAACCATATTCCCACTACTTTTGGACTATAACTTAATCACAGTTAACTTTTCCAGATCTGTCTATAAAACCTTTTTGTAGCTTGTTTTTTCCACATAGTAGCATATTTTTGTGTTGCTTAGTCTATAAAATCGCTTTTAATGGTGGCACCGTAGTACATCCTATATATATGCTGTTTAACCAGTCCTAATTATCATTTATTTATAGTGTTTCCAGTTTTTGTTTTATAAGAATCTCTTGCATGAATACAATTTTATTTCAATATTTTTACACAGTCATAATTGTTTCTTTAGACCTTTTAGAATTCATATTTTACTATCGAAGGTTGCTGTTGCTGGTGTGATCTTTTGAATTGAGCTGAGTAATGATTTTTTAATCTTTCAGAATTTAAGTAAATATGACCAATGTATAGTTTGTTCAAGAGTAGGGAAACAGTGTTGAATAAATATACAATTTTGGTGAAAAAGATGATTATTTGATAAGCATTTTCTAAAGAGGAACTTGGAATTAGGTCACTTCAACAACAAAATAGAAATAAACTATGCATATAGGATTGAGAAGTCTAGAAGTGGGTCATAATACAAACGTTGATCGTATGTTCTTGGAAAAAGTGATAGGGTATCAAAAACAGTTGCAGAATATAATTAGAATATAATTTCTGATGTAAAGTTAAAAGTATTAGAGTAGCAGTATTGATAAAAAGTAAAGTAGTCTGAGGAATATACTGTGAGTTTTATAGAATGAGGAAATGGGCTATTTCTAGAATTACGCTTCTCTACTGATAGGTAAAAACTAGAGGAGTGGGCAAGTTGCTTAAAAAAATACAGAAAAGCAATCCATTGAATTTGTATCTACTTCATTGTGGAAGCTTAATCCTGTTTTTGAAACGGGATTTTTAAGAAAGGTTAAATGAAGCATTACTCATGATACTGGATATCTAGTATATATGTTATACTTGATTTCATAGCATAAGTAAAAGTATAGTTAGAATTAAATTGCCGACAAGAAAGTTACATAGAAAAAATATGTGAACTCATTGGATGCCATTGAAAATTAAGTAAGACAAATGGTATTCTGATAGGAATCTGTATCAAAATGGGATTGTATTGATTAGTGAACTAGAATATCTAAAGTAGAGGAAATGACTAAAGGCTTTTGTCCAATGATAATACAATTGCTAATATTTTTAAACAGCAGTTTTCAATTTGTATGTAGTGAGAAGTATAGTAAGAGATGAATGAATTATAAACAGAGTTTTAAGTAAATGGTTTTCTGAACAATTTCCCCTCTACACATTAAAAAATAGTTATGTGACTAATGGAAGATTAACTCAGCAAACAAAAGTGACGTGAGATATAATATTTTCTAAAACAATGTATAAAGTTCCTGTAATAATACTAGAGAAGTTATATTGTTTAATATTTTAAGTTTGCCTGGAAGGACTTTTATTAAGACGACAGTTCATAAAAGCTGTAAATTAAGGTAGAAAAGACTATAAGTTGATGTGCAATAAACTAATATTAGACATTTGAAGGAAGCAAATTAGCAATCTACTTGATTACTATTCTGGCTGTGCAGTATGGAATTAATGTAGTTTTTTGTTTTGTTTTTTTAGATCAGAGGCTTATGAACTTGATTTCTTGACTTTCCTGATAGCTGGAGCATCTCAAATGATTGTACACATTTCTTAATCTCCATTTTAATTAACCTTTAGAAAGAAGATCTCTGCCACCCAGCAATTTTGAGGAGTGACAGGGGAGATGACCTAATGGGAGGTAGAGTAGCAAAACCAATTGAGCCATGAATGTTAACTAGTGATTTTGATACTTCTGACCAAATTACTCACTTTTCTCAAAAAGCAAATACTCTGCTATATTTTTCTTACTCAAAAATTACAGATTATTCTTTGAAAGATAATGTTTGGCATGCTGTTGAGAAGTTATTTACAGAGTTTAGATGTTTATTAAGTAAAATAGGCTGAGTCTATAAATGTTAAGTGGTGGTTGTTGATAGATGCTCTATATATTGGGACAAAATCAAATTTGAGCCAAGGTTTTACCTTTGAGATTCTTGACTGAAATTAGTATTGCATAATTTATCTAGCATTTATTTAACATTTTAAGTCCTCATAGGTCTGGCTGAGAATTTGAGAGCATTTAAAAGTAGATTTTAGTGTGGGGATGTTTATCAGAGAAAAATACTAATGAATTACTCCAAAGAGAAACTTACTCTTCAAAACCAGCTGTAATTTTCTTTCTCTTATTAAAAAAAAAAAAAAATCCCTAATCTGTCATGAAATTAGAGTTAAAAAAGAAAATGTCCAATTATTTTTTAAAAATCCCAGCTCTCTCCTTTGTGAAATTGTCATGGAAATAAAATGTAACTGAGACAGAAAAATTGTCTCAACCCTTCCAGTGAAAATTGTTTTGGTCAACAGTTACTGTGTGCATTTCTTCCTACTCAGTATATATTTTTTAGATTTCACTTTTTAAATGTACTATGGATATATTTCCATTCAGTATTATAAATATACATCATTGCTTTTAAAGTTCCTGTGTGTTTGTGTGTATATATATCTCCTATTGTTTAGACAAAACAATTAATTAGACAAAGCACAGTTTAATCATTCTACCTGTTGGTAATAATAGATTCTCAAATCTTCTGTGTACTCTTTCAGTGAACATCCTCATATATATATATAGTGCTGAGAGCAGTATAGTATAGTGGTTAAGAGCTCAGTTGTGTGATCTGGGGGAAGTTATTAAATCTCCTCCTTGTGCCTCAGTTTTCTCATCTTTAAGTAGGGAATAATAGTACTTTACCTGAGTGCTGTTTATGGATTAAATGAGTTAATACATATAAAATCTTGGAGCAGTGCTTACAAACATTAAATATTTAATAAATGCTGCTAGTATTAGCAGTATTTGTCACTTTAAATTATAAGAAGCTGAATTGCTTCAACTTTTAAGTGTGTAATAAGCAATGAGTTTCTTATTGCCAGATCCACTTACCTTTCATATACCCTTATTTTTGACCTGTGGCATATTCCACCAGATCCCTTTTTCTTGTAATATTCATTGACTTCATAGATATTATTTTATCCTGTTTTTCTTATATCAAGTACTCTGGGGTTCTCTTTCTTTTTGCTGCCTGGGAATGGATAGTTTGGAGAAATGAGTCTTTGCTTGTCTGAATATTCTCTACTTCAGAGAATATACTTAATGCCTTAGGTATTGTATGCCCTAGATATTGATAAGAAATTTTTTTTTACAAATGACTCAAATATGCATCTTTAATTCCACTGTCTTATTGATGAAACCAACCCCCTATCTGCTAACTTTAATCAGACAATTTATACCTGAGTTATGTCACCTCAGAATAAACCTAATAAAAAGTAAACTTTACAGCAACTCTCATAACACTTTTCATTCTTGTTTCCATTAAAAAAAAATCTGTTGTTCTTCCCTCTACATTACTAGTTTTCTTTCCCTGTTCTGCCTTCTCTGAGCCAAAGCCAGTATTACCCCACTTAAGGATAACAGCAATAGCATCTTACCTATTGTAGCTAGTACCTGCTTGTCTCATCCTACAGCACTAGAAGTCACCTCTGTATTCTCCACAACCTGTGTTCCCTAACCTACTTATGAGCCATCTTTTTTCAACTTTCCTCATTGTTTACCTGCCAGGAAAACCTCAGTGGCATTCAGTAAGGTTTTCTGTGTGTCAGATTTAACTCTGCCTTTTTATGCCCTTGGTAATGGACCTTCACCATAATCAGCCAACTTATTTTTCCAATGCGTATTCTTTTTTTCTTGCGTGGATGTCCTCACTATTCCACCGAAAACTAAAGAAACTCATGTTGTTTCATTGACTTGTACAGACTCCTTTTTTTCATTAATGGCCTGGATACTGTCTGCTCAGTGAAGCTTTCCTTGATAACTCTAGTTTGCATGGAACACCTTTTCCTCTGAATCTTATAGGACATAGAGCATACACAAAATAATTTGAATTTAAATTTAGTCCTTTATTGTTTCCATCATTAGTTTTATGTTTTCAACTGGATCATAAACTCTTTAATAGTTCAGGTCCACATCCCTACTTCCACTTGGTAAATCCTAAGGACACATGACAAATAGTTTTTAGTTGGCTTGGGAAAGTGGAAGACTAATTATACCTAATGGTTAGTACAAGGAATTAAAATGAAAGTAAATTTAATCTACACTCAAAGATAATCACAGTTTTGTTTAGCACATTTCAATTTTAATCATAATTGACTATATACTTCACAGTGGTCTATAATTTACACTCATTTTTGACAAGTAGTTCTGTGATATATTTAAGGGCCTGGATAATTGAAAGTTGATAGGACATGAAGAGGTTGTGGCCAGCCTGTTATATCTAAATCAGTATATATTATAGGTATACATTTGTATCTACATATTTATTTATACTTTTAATTCTATAGACAGAATCTCACCATGTTGCCCAGCCTGGTCTCAAATTCCTGGCCTCAAGTGACCTTTACCCTTTGGCCTCCCAAAATGCTGAGATTATAGGCATGAACTACCACACCTGGCATTTATATATATATTTAATATGAAAATACAAATTGCAGAAACAGTACAATTTATCACAGGAAAATTAGGAAGTACAGATAAAGAAAATTATTCTTTAGGTAGTGGCTGCCTCCCAAAACATAACCAAAATATAATTCCATGAGTTATGACTTAGTTTAATGTACCACTTTATCTCCAGTGCTAGAAAAGGGACTGTCACATAGTAGGCACATAATTATTTGTCAAATAAAAATGAATTTATTTGCAGACACTGCTTTCCTGATTTCTTTACCTTAAAATTGGGAGTGGGTGGTGGAAAAGGAGAATATTCTGCAACCACTCCAGCATCTAACTTAAAGGCTTGTTTGTAGATCTTAAAATGTCACTCTTCAATATTTCAAAATTCCTTAAAACTAGTTGTATTCTGTAATCTTTCAAGACATTTTTTCAGGCTGTAGGGGATTAGAGAATAGCTGAAAAGAGTAGTGAAAAAGTAAATTAACAGAAGATGAATTTATATTTAGGATTCCATATGCTTTCAGATTTCAGGATTTGGAATAAGCTTTTTGGATAGTTAATACAAGTAGAATCAGACAGCTTCTCTGCATCTCAAATTCAGTTTAAGATGATTATCTTAAGTCCCAGAAAAGTTTATGTGCTATACTGTAGAGTAGAAAAGATGCAGGGAACAAATTAGGAATGTGACTCTTCATCACATTGTGAACAACTACCATAAGAACTCACTTTAGATGGATCCTAGCCCTGCCTCTGCCATGTGCCCAGTACTGTCTGAAAACCTAAGTGTTGACTTGTCCCAAATGGTTATTGTGTGAAAACCTACACAAAGTATATAGAGACTTACTTTTTCCTTTAGATTATATAGCTTCTTGGTGTTCCTCTATAGAGTTATGTCAGGTTCATTTATTTATCAATTTTTTTTTTTTATATGGAGTTGCGCTCTTGTCCAGGCTGGAGTGCAATGGCACAGTCTTGGTTCGCTGCAGCCTCCACCTCCCGGGTTCAAGCAGTTCTACTGCCTCAGCCTCCCAAGTAGCTGGGATTACAGGCGCCTGTCATGCCCAGCTAATTTTTGTATTTTTAGTAGATATAGGGGTTTCACCATGTTATCCAGGCTGGTCCTGAACTCCTGACCTCAGATGATCTGCCCGCCTCGGCCTCCCAGAGTGCTGTGATTACAGGTGTAAGCCACTGCACCCAGCCTCAAATACGTTTTTAAACCATTTCCAGTTAATTGTATAATGATTCTTATAACTGGTGATTTTGAAACAGCATACTTTTTAAAACTTCTGATGTTATGGGATTTTTTTTCTCTAAGGGATAAGGGAAAAAATTGAATTTGAAGAAAACCTGTCAAAATGCAGTTGACATAGAGTCTTATTTCTCTGGTCAGAAAAATGTGAATTTTTTTCGGCATTTACATCAGCATTTCATAAAACATCCAATGAAGCATGAAATATGTTCCTAAGATCAGGAAAAACTCATTTATTTTTGAACAACTAAATATGAACAACTAAATATCATGCTTTCTTTAGAGCTCAATATAAATATATTCCAGGGAAAGGACATGGCTAATCTAAACTGTTAAAAATAGATGTTAGTCAAAGGTTCATTAGACCTTTTCTGGCAAAGTTAACACTTTACAAAATTAAATAATTAATTTTGTTTTAACCTATTAAGTAATAGGTGATCATTAGTTCCAATAATTTATCTGAGGATAGTTTTAGTTCCAAAAGATAAGTGATGACCAATTAATGCTTGGGAAATAATTGTGGAAGTTAAACAAAGGCCTGGAAATACGAAGTATTCAAAAGTGTCAGGAAAAGATTTGTGTTTACTCAATATGTTATACTTGTTTTACTCTCCCTAAGATAACCACTGATATTTTTTTTTAAAATAGAGATGGGGTCTTGCTATGTTGCCCAGGCTGGTCTCAAACTCCTGGGCTCAAGAGATCCACTCACCTCACCTCAGCCTTCCAAAGTGCTGGGATTATAGGCGTGAGCCACTGCGCCTGGCCGATAACCACTGATTTGAATGTAATTAAACTTAAAGGTTAATTGATCTTGATATTGCTATTCTAGTTATCATACTCTTCTATTAAAAAAAAATAGGAAGTTGGCAATTTTAAAAATGTATTATTTTTTCTCTATAGACACTTTTCATATCTTTGTAAAATTTGGATAATTCATTAAAAAGGTAATGCAATTGACAAATTTTTATGATAAACAGTAGGTGTACCAGAAGGATCAGTATTTGTTTTTTGTTTGTTTGTTTGTTTTAGGCAGGGTCTTGCTCTGTCACCCAGACTGAAAATCTAATGGTGTGATCATAGCACACTACAGCCTCAAACTTCTGGGCTCAAGCAATCCTCCCACCTCAGCCTCCCAAGCATTTGGGACTACAGGCATATGCCACCGCACCTGGCTTGAAGTTAATTTTTATTAAGAGCCTCTGTCATTAAAAATTATACACTACTTTTAATAGATTAAATATAATCAAGTCTTAGTAAGTTTTGCAAAATTATTTGTATGCACATAATTGTATGTATGTATGTATGTATTTATTTGAGACAAAGTCTCACTCTGTTGCCCAAGCTGGAGTGCAGTGGCACGATCTCTGCTCACTGCAACCTCCACCTCCCAGGTTCAAGTGATTCTCCTGCCTCAGCCTCCCGAATAGCCGGGACTACAGGCATGCACCACCATGCCCGGCTAATTTTTCTATTTTTAGTAGAGACAGAGTTTCACTATGTTGGCCAGGCTGGTCTTGAACTCCTGGCCTCAAGCATTCCACCCGCCTCAGCTTCCCAAAGTGCTGGGATTACAGGTGTGAGCCACCGCACCTGGCCTATAATGGTCTTTAAATGAAGACATTTTCTATTGATTAATGACAGGAAGTTCTGAGAATCCCAAATGTCAAAACAAAGTAATCTTAAGTATCAAGAATTTTTTATTTTTAGAATTTAAACCAAGCTTTGATTATCAGGTAGAATGGATTCCTGTACAAATACACGTAACTATGAAAAATATATTTAAGAATACTTAACTCATAGGTAAGATTTTTCATATAGAAGTAAGTAATACATAGGATAATAATCTTTTAAAGAAGGAAAATGGACTAGTGGTGGGATGGCTGAAGACAGGGTATTGGTGTGCTAGTCTCACCAATAATGGCATTTGAATATGGCCTGCACTTTTCCTCTGCATCAAATGGGCCAATTATCGTAACACCATTGCTCTTTCTGGCTATTTGGTTTACATAGCTCTGTTTAGAGAAGATGTAATGAAAAGTTTATACTCCTTTAGTTCATAGCTTTGTTGACTAGTATGATTTATGGGCACCTGGAACATCTAGATGCTTTATATTCTTTTTAATTCTTGATAACCCTTTGAAATGGATGTTATCATTCCCATTTTATAGGTGGAAAAGCTGATACTGTAAGAGAGTAAGTAACTGATGCAATGTGATCAATTCTTTTCATTTTACCACATTGCAGATTTAATCTCCAAAGCACATTGATGATTTTTTTTTTTTCCACACAGTTTTGCTCTTGTCGCCCAGGCTGCAGTGAAATGGCACAATTTCAGCTCACTGCAACCTCCACCTCCTGGTTCAAGTGATTCTCTTGCCTCAGCCTCCCAAGTAGCTGGGATTACAAGCGTGCGCCACCATGCCCAGCTAATTTTTGTATTTTTAGCAGAGACGGGGTTTCATCATGTAGGCCAGGCTGGTCTCGAATTCCTGACCTCAGGTGATCTGCCTGCCTCGGCCTCCCAAAGTGCTAGGATTATAGGCGTGAGCCACTGTGCCTGGCCGATGATTTTCTAAAGTATTTTTTAAATGAATGATGTTTAAAAAAATAATGAGATTATAGCTATTGTGGTAAGGCCACCAGTACCAGTTCTGTAGAAGGCCTCTCAAGTAATATTTACTGGTTCCATTAATGAATGACAATCAGTGGCCACATACTAGAGATCAGAGATTTTTTCTGTATTAGTCAAAAGTGTCTTTCTACATACATTTATTGGGCTAATACCAATTTACCAATTAAAGAAATAATTGATGAATCCAAGATACAGGACCACTTTGTTGGGGAGGGGTATGTAAAATTTGGTTATTTCATAGGTATACATAATAGACATAATTTTTACTGAAATGCATAGATGATAGTAAAGTCTTTTTCCTTGTCCCTATTTTTGCATCCACCCATATCACCCTGCCAACCATAATTATGTTTAACAACCTTGTGGATATTCCTTATTTTTCTCTATGCTAATATATATAAACATATATAGGATTTATTTTTAGTTATTTTATAGAGATAGATTATATAAATTTTACTCTCTTTTCATTCAATAAGATCTTGTGGCAATCCCTCCCAATTACTTGTTAAAGCTGAATATATAATATTCCATGATGTGGATGCATCATAATTTATTAAACTATTTCCCCACTGGTGGACATTTGATTTTTAAACTGTTTTTGCTACTACATAAAGTTAACAGTAAATAACCTTGTACAAATACCTCTCTATTCTGTTGCTTTTATTTTTATTATTATTATTTTTTTAGACGGAGTCTCACTCTCGTCTAGGCTGGAGTGCAGTGGCGCATTATCAGCTCACTGCAACCTCCACCTCCCAGGTTCAAGTGATTCTCCTGCCTCAACCTCCTGAGTAGCTGGGATTACAGGCACCCGCCACTATGTCCAGCTAATTTTTTGTATTTTTAGTAGACACAGGGTTTCACCATGTTGGCCAGGCTGGTCTTGAACTCCTGATCTTGTGCTTTGCCCGCCTTGGCCTCCCAAAGTGCTGGGATTACAGATGTGAGCCACTGTGCCCGGCCTGTTTTTTACTTTTATAATATAGATCCCAGGAGTGGAATTCCTGGGTCAAAAGATACATTTTTTTTTTATTAGAATAGCTGTTACTAATGGCTTTCCATAAAGGCTGTAACAATTCATATTTCCTCCAGCTGTGTGTGAAGTGCCTTTTCATTACATGGCTTCAGTAGCGTTAATAACTTTGTAAGTTTTTACCATTCTAATGGTTGTTAAGTAATATCTATTATTTTAATTTGTCTTTCTCACATTGGAGGTTTACACATTGTCATATAGCTTTCAACCACTTACATTTTCTCTTCTGGGAATTAACTATTAATATTCTATGACTGTTTTCCCAATGGGTAGCTTTGGTTTTCCTGACCAGTTGTGTGAACTATATATAATCTCACCTGCACCTGGGAAGCTGGTGACTTAAACTCATCCTACTTTATTCCCATTCTCAACTCAGCCTATTTACCTCTACTAAGCCAAGCAACCGAATGCAAGGAAGCCTCAGGTTCTATGGGAATCTCACAGAAGAGGTCCAGTAGAGAGCCTAGGGAAAGGACTAAGAAGCTAACCCGTAGAAAATTTGGAACCCCTCAAATGTCTCTACCCCAGACATATGTTGACATCAGCCTGGCCTCTTGGAAACCAAAAAGGATCAAAACAGGCAGGCTGAGTCCTCCCTACTCTTGAGCAGAGATTTCTTTCTGGTTTCTTGGCAGAGGACTAGCAGCAGCTTGTTTGCTGCCTACACCTGCTACACAGCTGTCATGGTAGAAAAGGGTCAATTTCTGCTACTTTAGGACTGCCAACACAGTTCAGTGAATAGACAGGAAAAAATAACAGCACATCTGAAGGATCCAACAACCAGAAAGGAATATAAACTAAAAGTATCAGATACCTAACAAAATAGAGCTGCTAGAGGAGAAATACAACTGGAACAAAGTAATATGAACACAGGATTCAAAGTGCTGTATTAAAAACTCTGGAGTCAAAAACCATTATGTATGAACCAAATATAGTAATAGGCTAAGTGGAAGAGAATAGTCACATGGAGCCCTAAATGAATTGCCTGTAGGATCTACTGGACAAACTATTTTAATACCTTGAGCAAAAATTCAAAGGAAGGGTAAAGATAACAGAGTTCAAGGATGGAACCAGGAGATCTAACGTATATAGTTCTAGAAGGAGAAGAAGGAACAAATAGAAGAGAGACACTTATTCTTGAGCTAAAAGCCCTGAGTATATGGGTTCAAAGGGCATGCTGAGTTCCAAGCAGGTTTGTGGTAATAAATGATAGTTAGTGCTCAACCTGCTAGGCAATATTCTAAACGCTTCACATTTATTAACTCATTGAGTCCTCAGAATAGCCCTAACAAAGTAGCTATTATTATCCCCCTTAATCAGCTGAGGGAAAAAGAGGTTAAGTAGATAGCCAGATTGTGAACCTAAGAGGTCTGATTCCAGAGCCTTGATTGAACTGCTTCAAAGTACAAAGACCTGTGTTTAAGTGTGTGCTAAAATTTATGAACTCTGAAGATCAAGATTAAAAAGTCCAGAAAGAGAACAAGTTATCAGCAAAAGCAAAAGAGACTGTCATCAGCATTCTCATCTGCAGCAGCTTAAGCCATAAAACTGGGAATACTTTATTACTGTACTACTTGAGATAAAAGGACCAAAACTTCTCTAATCAGCCAAAATTTGTATTTACCTATCTGGGTGAAACAGATTTGCTGATTAACACAGTTGAGCACCTAACCCCAACCACTATGTGATGAAAATACTCAAAGAAAAGAGAAATCTAATAGTATTTAATCTTGGTCTTTTCACATGCTATTTCTCCTGCCTGGAATAACTCTTCCCTTTCTTCACCAAATACCTCAGAATCTCCTAGAAAAAGTTATCTTTTTCCAGGAAATCTTTTGCAATTCCCTGAGTCTAAGTCTTTTGCTCTTCCAAAATGCTCCTGTAGCACCCAGTACTTTCTTCATTTTAGCACTTAATCATAATATCTTACAATGACCTTCTATTTTCCCCATAAGACTGTAAGCTCTATGAGGGCAGGGGCAGACCTGTCTTGTTGACAGTGGTAGCACCCACACCTAGCACAATATCTGCAATATAGTAGGTTGATGGTGTGACTGAATGTTGTATGTAGTCCAAATTTGCAAATCTTTTTTGCCACTCAGATTGTTCTGGTAGCTATTCAGGGAAAGGAAAGCCTTAACTTTTTCTTCAGTGAATACATAAAGTCCTATTCAGGTAGACCTATCAGGTATGTATATATTTCTGTATTCATCTCATGACTATTTTACAGAATTTTATGAAATTCACAAAATTTCTATGTAAATGAATGTATGAAAATCCACAAAGATTCCATTTACACAGGTATATTTGCAATGCATTTTACCCATGTTTGCTTCACACTTCTGTTATTTTTGAAGAACAAAATTAATAAGAAAGTATAGGGATGCATTTCCAAAGTTGGTTAAAAATTGGTCAAAAATTCAGATTGATGCTCTAAAAAACAGTATTAATTCTATATTTTTCTGTTTCTCTTCAGATTAAAGCTAAAAATTATGACAAGGTTGAAAAGGTGAGTCCTCAAATACTTTAAATTTTATATAGAAGTTTAACTTAAAACCTAGTATGTATAAGACAAATGTTAACAATAATTGAATCTAGATAGTGATTTTTTACAAGTTAATTGTAGTTACTCAACTTTTTTATATGCTTAAAAATGTTCATCATAAAAATTTTGGAAAGGAAAAGAAAATAATTATACTCCCCTGACAAATCATGAGAAGCATTTTAATTATCTGAACTGAAAATGGGGAAATTATTTGCCTTTTATTTATAAGAAGATAAATTCGTAAAGGGAGCTGAATTTGTGTTTTTAATGTTCCATTTCATCTATGTCCATATGAAATTTATTTAACTGGATTCTGATAATATATTCTTGTATTTAAAGCTATTTCAGAGATGCCTTATGAAGGTTTTGCACATTGATTTATGGAAGTGTTATCTTTCATATGTCCGAGAAACCAAGGGTAAACTACCAAGTTACAAGTAAGTGAAACCAGGATCTTAAGAATGCAAGTCATCTCCAGGCACACAGTTAATCCCACATAAACTCACACCTTCTGTTAGCTCCAGTTGGGAAGAAATATCAGGATTTGAAAAGTCAGGATTTTCTAAGAAATTAGTAACCTTGAAAAAAGTACTTCAAAGAAAGTCACTGGCCATGAGTCTTACTCTGGAGAATTGAATCGCCCAAGCCCTTTCTATACTGAAACACTGTATATTTGCAACACCAAACCACTTTGTTGGCAGACTTGTCAAATTTTTTCAAAAACTATCTTCATACTTGTGCTAGTACCACTTTTGGCAGGTCAGGTCACAATGCAATATGCTAGTTAAGTGATCTAAGGGGTCTCTGACAATTATAGTGATCTAAGGGGTCTCTGACAGTTGTATTGTGAAGTTACCATCCCTACTGCAAATTATACCCACCTCCCCATCTTTGCCAAATCTAAATAATAGACCTTCTTCTGAGGTGCCATTTTTCTATGTAACTAACAGTCAAGTTATGTCTATTACTAAAATTCTGTCTTTATTGTCTTTTCCTGATTATATTTCTTGCTATGATTTTTGTGTTTTGAGACAGTTTCATCTCTGTCATACAGGCTTGAGTGCAGTGGCACAATCAGAGGTTCACTGTAACCTCAACCTCTTGGGCTCATGCGATCCTCCCACCTCAGCCTTCCAAGTAGATGGGACTACAGGCACGAGCGGCCACACCTGGCTGATTTTTTTTCTATTTTTTTGTAGAGATGGGGTCTCCTTATGTTTGAGACTCCAAACATAGCGGGGTCTCAAGTGTAGGCTAATGTCCCTAGGCTGGTCTCAAACTACTGGGCTCAAGCAGTTCTCCTGCCTCAGCTTCCCAAAATGCTGGAATTATAGGCATAAACCACAACATCTGGTCTGTTTATACTTTATTGTGTTATATTGAAGTAGAAGTTCTTTTTCCCTAATGTACCCTTTACATTTTAACATAAGTAGCATTTTAATAAAATTATACTTTCCAGATTTCTACATTTTACTTTAGAGCTAATAGATCTTCAGACTTAATGTATCATTAATAAAGGAACCACAAATTTCCACATTTGAATCTGCTATGTATAGAATTATGCAACTTAAAGGATATAAAGATAAGTAAGACATGAGCCTTATTTTTGATAAACTCACAAGCAGTAGATAAAGGAAACAATTTATGATACTGACAAGCTTAACATCAAATAATGACTTTATATACTTACAAAGATGTCTTTAATTTTTGTTTATAGAAAATGTTCAAATGTTGTTCTGATCCTGTGATCAGAAGCTACGTTTTACTTATAAGTACATTATTTATTTATTTATTTATTTATAGAGACGAGGTCTCACTGTGTTGCCCAGGCTTGTCTCCAACTCCTGGCCTCAGATGATCCTCTTGCCTTAGCCTCCCAAAGCATTGAGATTACAGGAGTGAACCACTATACCTATCTTCAAATAATAATTTATGTTTCATTTTTTTTAGAGACAGCATCTTGCTCTGTCACCCAGGCTGAAGTATAATGGTGCATTCATAACTCACTGTAACCTTGAAATCCTGGGCTGAAGCAATCCTCCCACCTCAGCCTTCCGAGTAGCTAGGATTACAGGTGCACACCACCACGCCCAGCTAATTTTTAAAATTTTTATGTTTTTAGAGACTGGGTTTTGCTATGTTGCACAGGCAGGTCTTGAACTCCGGGTCTAAGTGATCCTTCTGCCCCGGCCTCCCAAAGCAATGAGATTACAGGCATGAGCCACCATGTCTGGCCTAATTGTAGATAAATTTTAATAACAAAAGAATTTTAAAACCACGTCTTTCATGTTCATTTCAGAGAAAAAATGGCTCAAGCATATGACTTTGCACTGGATAAAATTGGAATGGAAATTATGTCCTATCAGGTAGAGTTAAAACTTTTTAATATATGCACTTCAATGTGAAAATACCAAGAAAGATATTAACATTTTATTTTTATTTCTTAGATTTGGGTGGATTACATCAATTTCCTAAAAGGCGTGTAAGTATTTGTGTGTATATATACATACATATATATATAAAAACAGTTGATTTAGCTAAAATATAATTTTTAGTTCTTTGAGAAATCGCCATACTATTTGCCATAGAGTTGTTCTTTGGGTAGATATCCAGTAGTGAGATTGCTGGGTTGAATGAGATTTAGCTATAATATAATTGATGGCATTTCTTATACAATCTCAGGGAAGCTGTAGGATCTTATGCAGAAAATCAAAGAATAACAGCTGTCCGAAGAGTTTATCAACGAGGTTGTGTTAATCCGATGATCAACATTGAACAACTCTGGAGAGACTATAACAAGTATGAAGAGGTAAATTAGGTCAGAGTAGTTGTTTATTATAAACCAAGCCATTTTAATTTTTATGCATTGTGGATTTGTAGATTATAGCTTTTCTATATCAGTGTTACACATTTCTTTATTGATTGTAATGAAAGCACTATAATGTTTTTGCAAGGTTTTGAGTCTCCATATTAGTGTTATTTTTTAGAGGATACTCTGAAGAACAATAGTTCTTATAAAACTATTTTTTGTCTGCGCTAAGCCATGTCCACACATTCATACACACACATACACATTGCCATTGACCTATAAAACAGTACCTTTTGGGAATTATGTTTCCAATAGTACCTTTTGGGAATTATTTTTTAGTTGCTGTGCACCTCTATCACCTGATTACAGTGATGTGATTATTGGTTTGAATTTGTGAAGTGTGTGGCTACAATCCAAGATCTTTGTGTTATTGGTATCTGCTTTTAATAACTGAGCTAATCAATCTGAATACATAAATACACATGCCAATAAGCTCTAGCAAAGGAAGTTCCTTGGCTGGGCATGGTGGCTTACACTTGTAATCCCAGCACTTTGGGAGGCCGAGATAGAAGGATTGCCTGAGCCCAGTAGTTTGAGACCAGCCTGGGCAAGATGGTGAGACCCCCATCTCTAAAGAGAAAAAAAGAAAGTTCTTCGTATGTATATTGTGATTTCGAAGAACTATATAGGGTAGTGAAATTGTTCCCTCACAGGCATCAGCTGTGGTTTTCAAACTTTATGGTTTTTGGATTTTAAAAATTATTGAAGATCACAAAGAATTTTTTATTTTTATTTTTTTGAGACAGGGTCTTACTTTGTCACCCAGGCTAGAGTGCAGTGGCACAGTCGCAGCTCATTGCAGTCTCAACTTCCTGGGCTCAGGTGATTCTCCCACCTCAGCCTCCCAGGTAGCTAAGACTACAGGCATGCGCCACCACTCTCAAGCTAATTTTTTGTAGAGATGGGGTTTCTCCATGTTTCTCAGGCTGGCCTTGAACTCCTGAGCTCAAGCAATTCACCCGCCTTGGCCTCCCAAAATGTTGAGATTACAGGCACGAGCCACCATGCCTGACCAAAAACTGTATTTTCCAAAACAAAAAATGTAGTTAGAAGAGTGGCATTATTTTCTATTTTCACAAATCTCTTTCATGTCTAGTTTAATAGAAAACAGCTGGATTTTCACATCTGCTTCCATTCAGTGTGTTATATACTAAATGTCACGTAGCCTCTGTAAAACTCCTGTATTTTTATGAGAGACGCAAATAATGTCTTAGTATTATAATAACAACTATTTTGATCTCATGGACTCCCTGAAAGGGTCTTAGAATCCTTGGAGTACTCACTGAGTGGTAATGTTTATCTTTCCTTGCTACTTCTGTTTGTCTCTTTAAAAAGTGTTATACAACAGAACTAGTTAGAAAAGGGCTATTAGCCAGGTGTGATGGCTCATGCCTGTAATCCCAGCACTTTGGGAGGCTGAAGTGGGAGGACTGCCTAAGACCAGGAGTTTGAGGCCAGCCCAGGCAACATAGCAAGACTACGTCTCAACAACAAAAAATTTTTTTAATGAGCCAGACCTGGCAGGATACACCTGTAGTCCTATGTCAGGAGGCTGAGGCAGGAGGATTACTTGAGCCCAGGAGTTTAAGGTTCCAGTGAGTTAGGATGGCGCCACTGCACTCTAGCCTGGGTGACAGAGGAAGACTCTGTCTATAAAAAAGAAAAAGGGCTATCAAAGTCAAACCATGGCTATTCACCCAGATGAATCTGTACATCTTTTTTTTTTTTTTTTTTTTTTTTTGAGACGGAGTCTCGCTCTGTCGCCCAGGCTGTAGTGCAATAGCACGATCTTGGCTCACTGCAACCTCTGCCTCGCCAGTTCAAGGAATTCTCCTGCCTCAGGCTCCCAAGTGGTTGGGATTACAGGCGCACGCCACCACACCCAGCTAATTTTTTTGTATTTTTAGTAGAAACGGGGTTTCACCATGTTGGCCAGGCTGGTCATGAACTCCTGACCTCAAGTGATCCACCCAACTCAGCCTCCTATACAGGCATGAGCCATGTCATTTTTTTTTAGTAGAATCTTATATGAAATAATTGACCCTTTTCAAATGATTCTATCTTTAAAAGTTCCTGATAAATGGAAACTTACTGCCAGCTCATAAGACGTAAGCACATCCTCCTTAATCTTTGAAATGTATAATGTGATTGAACCTTTTTTTTCTTGCTTTTCATGAGCTGTATGAACCTTTATTAAACAAGAAATCTTTTAAAATAAAGAATTTAAAGTTATTTAGTAAATGAATAAATTAACTGTATTGTGCTAATTTTTAAGAAACTATACTTAATTTTAAAATATTTTTGTTTTTTCTAGGGTATCAATATTCATTTAGCTAAAAAAATGATTGAAGATCGGAGTAGAGATTATATGAATGCTAGACGTGTAGCAAAGGTATGGAATTCCATCCATCTATTTTAATGATTATTATGAACCTGTTGTTTACAGCAGAGCTTTCCCTGTCTGGTATTACTTTTGATATTTTCAATCATTAGCAATCTTAACAGCAATTAATTGCAAAGTCTGAGGAGATGACATATTTGAAATGAAATATCTCTTTGTACGAACAAAATATAATAAATTTGGTTTAGAAGAAATTATTTTATAAAATATGGAAACAGGACATAGAGATAAGACTCTACTTAGAATTGATGAAGTAATTCTTTTCCCTCTCTTATTTGGGTTTGTCTGAATATTGTATTATTCTGTGATCTAATAACATAGCTCTCAGTGACACATTTTGATTGTGTGCATACCTTTCCATTCATTGACACTCTTAGAAGTTAGGAAAAATAGCCTATTAATATAAACTACTGAAATTGTAGAAGACAGTTTCTCCAAAGATGGCAATAATAAATGCCACCAGATCTTCAATTCTATTGATCTGTCAACTCTTATATCCTGTAAAGTAACCTCCTAGATCACTTACAGAGAGGGCCCATGGGTGTTTTGTTCACCCACTCCTGGGAACCTGTTGTTGAGTGGATAATACTCTCATCTTTCTCTCTACTCTTAAGTAGTTTTCAGATTATATTAACAAAGTGGTATTTGGAAAAAGTAGGCATTTTGAACAGTCTTCCAAACTGATCTACCCCATCCCCCATACATCTGAGTTGTTCCTGGCTCACCAAAGAATTCTAAATGCTTGTTGTCTAGGAATATGAGACAGTAATGAAAGGCTTGGACCGTAATGCTCCCTCGGTGCCTCCTCAGAATACTCCTCAAGAAGCTCAACAAGTAGATATGTGGAAGAAATATATACAGTGGGAAAAGAGCAACCCTCTTCGTACAGAGGATCAGACCCTTATAACAAAAAGAGGTAACAAGATTAACCCTCATGACTTCAGTTACATGTATGTTAGGCCACTTGGTATCCCCATAGGTTACCAAAACTTTTTTACCCATAATCTTTTTTTCTTTTGTTCTTCAGATTCAATAATTCCTATAGATCTCCATATTCACTGAACCTTTGTTTTCATCATATGCAGTCTGCAATTAAGCATATCCAGTGAATTCTTTATTTCAGATACAATATTTTTCAGTTCTATAAATATCCATGTTAGAAATTTTTTATTTTTATAGTTCTTTTTTATGGTGTCCATTTCTTAGTTGAGATTCCTTGTTTGTTCATTACCACTTTTTCTTTATATCTTTGAACATATTTATAACAGTAGTTATAAAGTCTTCATCTGCCAATTCCAACATCTGGGCCTTCAACCACCATGGAGTTTATTTTCTTTGATTGTTTTTTCTCTTTGACTGTGGTTTACATTTTCCTATTTCCTGTTTAAATTTTTTCTTTTAGATATTGTACGAAGGTACAAATGAAACATTGTAAAGACTCTAGATTCTGTCATCTTCCTCTGAAGAATGTTTTTTTATTTTAGCAGGAAGTTAAGTATTACTGTCAGATTACTTGGACTTTGTGGAGGCTTGGTTTTATACTATGAAGACAGATCTGTTTTAGTTTTACCCTTAATCTCAGATTAAATACTTTATTCTCGGGACATAGTCTTTACTCCTAAGACAATGAAAAGTCTAAGGTATTTGCCCCAACCATCTAATCGGATGGGACTCAAATTCTAAACTTCATCTCCCTTAGTTGCTGAGGTATCTATTCAACTCTTTCCGCCTTCCAGCTTTGTTTTCTGCTGGTCTGGTTGTATCCTTTCCTGTGTGTGTACATTTTAGGGATCAGGTGAGGATTTGAGAACATTTATGCCCAGATTTTCAGGCTCTGGCTTTCTCCTTTTGGGGATGTCTCCCCTCAATTTCCAGCTGCTCTCATAGGCCAGAACTCCATGTTACTTCAGGACAGTATGACTGCAGCATTTGACTTGAGTTCTAGCTATCCCAGAAGTGCACGACATGGGCATGCGCTTGAAGGGAAAAGCCATATTAAATGTGGATTTCACCTAGTGGTGGTCTACCTTTTTAAGGGCTCAATATCCTGATTCCTGCTTCTTTTGGTCATTTCCAGTACCTTTAGATAGTTGCTTTTGTATTTGTGTTTGTTTATAATTTTTACTTGCTGAGGGTCGGTCTGATACAAACTACTATGCCAGTGCCAGACTCTTAATTTGGAGCTTTATGAATTCCTCAATCTTGGCTTGCTGTCTTACTTGTAGGTCTTTGCAAATATTGTTTCCTTTGCCTACGCCATTTTTGTATCTACCCCATCCTTACGCCACTTCATTTATTTGCCTCTGACCAGCTTCATCCCTTCTTCAGGTGTTGTGTTACATGTCAGTTCCTTAGTGAAGCCTTTCTTGAGTCCCTAAACTATGTTAAGTTCTCTTGCTGTAAGTTTTCAGAGTATACTATACTTTCATCATTATAATACTTTTGATCTTTGCTTTCTGTCTATCCTCCCCATTTACTGCAGACTTCTTGAATACAGGAAGTCTTATTCACTTGTATATTCACAGTGCCTTCCACATTCCCTGTTATATAGTTGGTGCTTGATAAGTATTAACTTAGGCTGGGTGCAGTGGCTCACATCTGTAATCCCAGTACTTTGGGAGGCTGGGGTGGGAGGATTGCTTGAGCCCAGGAGTTCAAGACAAGCCTGGGCAACATGGTGAAACCCCGTCTCTATACAAGATTTTTTTTTTTTTTTTTTTTTTTTTTTTGAGATGGAGTCTCGCTCTGTCACCCAGGCTGCAGTGCAGTGGTGCGATCTCCGCTCACTGCAAGCTCGCCTCCCGGGTTCACGCCATTCTCCTGCCTCAGCCTCCCGAGTAGCTGGGACTACAGGCGTCCACCACCACACCCGGCTAATTTTTTGCTTTTCAGTAGAGACAGGGTTTCACCATGTTAGCCAGGATGTCTCAATCTCCTGACCTCGTGATCTGCCCGTCTTGGCCTCCCAAAGTGCTGGGATTACAGGTGTGAGCCACCGCGCCGGCCACAGATTTTAAAAAATAAGCCAGATGTGGTGGCACACACCTGGTCCCAGCTACTTGGGAGGCTGAGGCAGGAAAATCACTTGAGCCCAGGAGGTCGAGGCTGCAGTGAACCATATTTGTGCCACTGCACTCCAGCCTATGTGACAGAGACCCTGCTTCCAAAAATAAAAAAAATTAATAAGTGATGGATAGATGGAGGGAGCTTAGATGGATGATGGTTTTTATTTCTAATTATCATTGATTTTTGAGGATCCTAATTTGGTTATGATACCTATATTGATAGTTTTACAAATAATTATTATTTTAATTGAATGTTGTTTGTTAATTTCTTCCCTTAGTTATGTTTGCTTATGAACAGTGCCTGCTTGTGCTGGGCCATCACCCTGATATTTGGTATGAAGCTGCCCAGTATCTTGAGCAGTCAAGTAAACTGCTTGCAGAAAAGGGAGTAAGTGTTCCTTCCCTATCCCCACTTTGATATTTTTGTGGTTTTGATATAGCAATGATTTACTGAAAAATATAACTGAATTTTGGTAGTAAAGCATAAGTATTGAAAATTTAAGCTTACGTTCATATGAATCTTAGTGACACTCATATAATTAGATCGCCTTAGAATTAAAATAAACTGGCAGTTTTTTAACATATTAAAGTGATGAATCATTTAGAGTACTTGCATGGTTATTTTGTAAGTTAAACTACTGAAGGGAGTTTTTGGAATTTTTTTAGAATCCAGAAATGCATATGTGTTTATGTATGTGTGTGAATACACATATGTGTGTGTACATATATATATGCTTTCTTAGACACATATAAATAAATAAAATAGATGTAACTATTAATTTTATTCTCTCACAACTATATTAGAATTATTGAAGATGAGCTTTCTTTTTTTTCTCCTAGGATATGAATAATGCCAAATTATTTAGTGATGAAGCTGCTAATATATATGAAAGAGCCATAAGCACTTTATTGAAGAAGAATATGCTTCTTTATTTTGCATATGCAGATTATGAAGAGGTAAGTAAAAATGTTTAGAGCCTTCTTATAATTCAATTTTTTACTGCAGGACTAAACTTTTTTTCTGGCTGGTTGTTTGCCAGGCATATTGCTTTTGGTAGACAGAGATGATGCCAAATGAACAGTTATTAGTTGTCAGCTTATACTATATTTATGCTCAATGGAGATGCCATTGGGGGTGGGAGGTTATAGCTTTTGGACTCCTTAGAGCTCAAATCCTGCTTATTTATGACCATATGTTGATACTCACTTCTTCTCTACCACCTTAGAGTCGCATGAAGTATGAAAAGGTTCACAGTATATATAACAGACTTCTGGCAATTGAGGATATTGACCCCACCTTGGTGAGTAACTTTACAGATCTCTTTTTTCCCACCTTTACAGTCTTATCTAACAAAAAATAATTTAAATTTATATACAGTAAAATTCACTGTTTTTGTTGTATAGTTCTATGAATCTTGACAAATAACATTGAGTCATGGGATCACCACCACAATTAAGATAGAAAACACCTCCACCATCCTCCAAAAATTCCCCCTTGTGACCCTTTTGTAGATATAACCCTTCCCTCTGCCCTTACCTCTGACAATTACTGATCTGTTTTCTGCTAGAATTTCTCTTTTTAATGCAGCAGTATAAAATAGATACAGAGGCACTTTCTCTAACACTTTCTTTGTGATCATGGTTTGAAGCCACTTTATGCCACAGAATTGTTGCTTAATAAATATTTCTTTTTAAATGAGGCAGGAGAAACCAACATCCTGGGAAGAAATTAGACTGAAACTCACTTTATTCTAAATCCTGCTCTATCATAGTGGTTTTCAAAGCCCCAAGTGCAAAAGTGCAGTTGTGCTCTCCCATTGGGAGAGGAAGGGGACAGGCTTGTGGGTGTGTCTTCAGACCATCTGCCTCAAGTCAATTATAGCTACACTACTTTTTCTTGTTAATGATTTATATTGGGATTCCACTGCTATAATTCCTACATTTATTCATCATCTTATAATTCATTCCACAAAGATATCTAGCAAATATATTGCTGAAGTCTATGCATTGTGCTAGACTCCAGCAACATAATGACAAACTAGATAAAATTCCTTTTCTTGAGGAACTCATAGTTCATCCATCCATCCATTCATCCATTCATCCATCCATCAAAACTGGATAACACAGCTAGACATTATCAAAACTGAGCAAACTAGGACCCTACTAATTAGTCATTTGTTCACTAAACAAAACTGCATATTCATGATGTGCTGGACATTCTGTAGGTGCTGGGTATAAAATGGCTCATCGTTTATCCATGAAGTTCTATTATATGTTGTTTGGAAAACAGAGTAGTGGGCTTTTAAAAAGAAACCAAGAAAATATGAAGTTAAACATGTATTGCAGGCTGGGTGCGTTAGCTCACACCTGTAATGCCAGCACTTTGGGAGACTGAGGCAGGCGGATCATGAGGTCAGGAGATCGAGACCAGCCTGGCCAAAATGGTGAAACCCCGTCTCTACTAAAAATACAAAAATTAGCCGGGCCTGGTGGCGAGCGCCTGTAGTCCCAGCTACTTGGGAACCTGAGGCAGGAGAATGGCTTGAACCCGGGAGGCGTAGGTTGCAGTGAGCCAAGATCGTACCACTGCACTCCAGCCTGGGCAACAGAGCGAGACTCTTGTCTCAACAAAAACATGTATTGTAAAACATGCTTGTATTAAACCAACTCTTGAGTTTTTTAGATATTGGCATTGATTAATGGAGTATGTTCTAGTAGTGTCACACTTTTCACTCTTAAACTTTACGTATTCTAGAATTAGATAGTGGTGATGATTGCACAACCTTGTAAATATATTTAAAACCACTGAATTGTAAAGGGTGAATTTTGTGGTATGTGAATTATATCTCAATAAAAAACAAATTAATTTGCATGCATCTCTTAATACCAGAAAAAAATTAGCTTATGGATTTAAATAGAATATTATCTAAATTCCTACTTTCTAATTTATTGGGTATTGAGGATTGCTTTCTTATACAGGAAACATACTGCCTAACTTATAGAACACAAATACTTTCTTTTGCATAGGTATATATCCAATATATGAAATTTGCACGGAGAGCAGAAGGCATCAAATCTGGAAGAATGATATTTAAAAAAGCAAGAGAAGATACCAGAACCCGCCACCATGTCTATGTTACTGCAGCACTCATGGAATATTACTGTAGTAAGGTAAATACTGAAATACCAGTGTAAAGGTAAAACAACTTCCTTCATCTGAGGTTCGTAAAAGGTGGTTTTAGCTTCTGTCATTAAGCTTTTATTGCTCCATTTTGTAAAGGCAGTCTAAGTGTATCTGTGTAAAATTATATGGAGCATCATCCACATCCCCAACTACCTGCTAATTTATGCTTTATTAATCACTATATTTCTAATTCATGCTTTACTAATCATTATATTAATGACTAGTGATTTCTAATCACTAAACTCCTTTGAATAGTTTCTAGCTCAGCAGTTTTTACTTAACATGATTTTGTTTTAATTCTTATGTATTTTGTCATATTTAGGTGTAATTTTAATATTCTTTTAAGTATTTTATCTGACATTTCGTGGAAATCTGTACTTTATTTTCTTTACTTGTAGGACAAATCTGTTGCCTTTAAGATTTTTGAGCTGGGGCTAAAAAAGTATGGAGACATTCCAGAGTATGTCCTGGCCTATATTGACTATCTTTCTCACCTCAATGGTAGGTTGATTCTAGAATCTATAATGGTTAAACCATCTGAAATTATGTTGCTAGATTTCTTCCTTCTTGAATGTATTATAATTTTGACATAGCAGACAGGCACTTGTTAGGCACTCAAGACATACTTGAGTATAACCCTGAATATATTTACTGAGCAATGGTAGATGCTTTTTGACTCTGCAGAACTGTCTTTACAGTAAAGTAGCATCAGTAGTGGGATAAAGCTTCAAAGTCAGAGTCAGGAGACATAGAGTTGTTTATATTCATCTCTGATGACTCTGGGCAAATCATCTCCTGTTTCCTGGAAGGAAAACAAACAAACAAAAAACCCTCTAGCCAACAAAACTCAAACTCAAAAGATGCCCAAATAGTAAAGTAGAACACTTCGAGGGTACTGGGGAAAAGATTCAAAAAGAAACATTTTGGTTTTTAGTATTTATTTCCCTATTCTGTTGTATGAATAACACTGGCCATCCTTTACTGAGTTCCTACCATGTACCAGGCACTGTGCTAGGTAATTCATATATGTATATCATTTAGTCTAGTTAACTGCAGTCCACAATATGTAATTTCTTTTTTTTTTTTTTGAGACGGAGTCTCGCTGTGCCGCCCAGGCTGGAGTGCAGTGGCCGGATCTCAGCTCACTGCAAGCTCCGCCTCCCGGGTTCACACCATTCTCCTGCCTCAGCCTCCCGAGTAGCTGGGACTACAGGCGCCCGCCACCTCGCCCGGCTAGTTTTCTGTATTTTCTAGTAGAGGCGGGGTTTCACCGTGTCGGCCAGGATGGTCTCGATCTCCTGACCTCGTGATCCGCCCGTCTCGGCCTCCCAAAGTGCTGGGATTACAGGCTTGAGCCACCGCGCCCGGCCCACAATATGTAATTTCTTAACAAAAAAAGATGTAGTATAAAAGTTGGTTTTTTAGCTAGGTGTGTGGTGTCGTATGCCTGTAGTCTCAGATACTTGGAAGGATCACTTGAGCCCAGGAATTGGAGATCGCAGTGAGCTGTGATCATGCCACTGTACTCCATGTAGCCTGGATGACAGAGCAAGACCCTGTCTCTAAAACACATTTAAAATAAATGAATAGACCAGGCATGGTGGCTCACACCTGTAATCCCAGCACTTTGGGAAGCTGAGGCAGGCAGATCACCTGAGGCTAGGAGTTTGAGACCAACCTGGCCAACATGGCGAAATCCCGTCTCTACTAAAAATACAAAAAATTAGCTGGGCATGGTGGCAGGCGCCTGTAATCCTAGCTACTGGGGAGGCTGAGGCAGGAGAATCGTTTGAACCCTGGAGACAGAGGCTGCAGTGAGCCGAGATCGTGCCATTGTACTCCAGCCTGGGCAACAAGAGCGAAACTCTGCCTCAAAAAAATAATAATAATAATAAATAATAAATTAATAAATAAAAATAAATACATCACTAAAAGTTGACTTAAAGAAATATGCAATTATGTGTCATGTAAATGATTATAGAATTAGATATCATAGGTATAAATCAGTAATTTTAATATTTCAGAAAAAGAGCATTCTATTTACCTAAATAATATAAAAGAATAAAACTGAAATATGATTTTGTATTTCAGCTTAATGATTCTACATTCTGGGAAAAAGACTTAACTCCAAAAAATGAGATGGTGGGGCATTTAATATTCCTCATCAATCTTAAATTATTTTTGCCTGATTTTTTAAGAATAGTTACTAGTATGTATATTTTTATTTTTTTAAAATGAGGATATCTGGTGTTAGCATTATTGTCTTCCAAAATCAGTATCTTAGATGATTCTTTCATTCATCTATCCATCCATGAAATATTTATTCATTACCTTCTGGTTACTAGGGTCTGGGAATACAAAGATGAATAGGATTCACCAGAACATTTTTGTGGGGGAATCCAATGTGTAAATATAATTGCATCATCATTTGGTGGTTCATTGTAGCATAGTTCTGAGGTTAGGTGTATAATCTTAAATTTCAGTTTTCTCACCTGTAGAATGGTTATATAATAAGAATACCTTTCATAGGATCGTTGAGAGGGTAAATGAGTTTTTGCATGTGTTTCACTTACATATAGAATGTTGTGGTTATTCCATAAATGTTAACTATTTATGATGAGGGTGGTGATCATTAAAAATGTGCTAAATACTGTAATAGATTCCTGAATGAAGTACTGTGGAAGCACAGAGAAGAGAGTATAATTTAAGTTATAGAGCTATGCTGCACAATTATGGTAGTCACTACACTATTAGATATTGAGAACCTGAAATATGACTAGCCTGGGCTGGGTGCAGTGGCTCATGCCTGTAATCCCAGCACTTTGGGAGGCCGAGGCGGGCAGATCACAAGGTGAGGAGTTCCAGACCAGCCTGACCAATATGGTGAAACCCCGTCTGTACTGAAAAATATAAAAACTAGCCGGGCATGGTGGCGTGCACCTGTAGTCCCAGCTACTCAGGAGGCTGAGGCAGAAGAATCGCTTGAACCTGGAAGACAGATGTTGCAGTGAGCCAATATTGCGCCACTGCACTCCAGCCTGGGTGACAGAGCGAGACTCCATCTCAAAAAAGAAAAAAGAAATGTGGCTAGGCCAAAATGAGTTGTGGTGTAAATGTGTAACTACATAGCAGAATTCAAAGACTTAGGACCAAAAAAAAAAAAAAAAAGTGAACTATCTTAACAATTTTTCATATTGATTACATGTGGAAATGATAAGATTTGGATATATTAGGTTGATTAAATATATTAATTTCACCTATTTTTACCCATTTTTATTAAATTCCACATGTGGCTTGTATTATATTGCTGATGGACAGCAGTGTTCTAGAGGGTGTCATAGACAAGGGCACATGAGTTGGATTTTGAGACATGAGTGGTAGTTACCCAGCTAAAGAAAGATAAATCCATTATTCTGGGCAGAGAGCACAACATGTAGGCAGGCAGTGTGAAAGTTCTGTGGAATGGTAAAAGGTGTGTCTGGAGCAAAGCTTGGGATAAAACAGAAAAAGATAAAATGTAGGTTTGTTTAACATTTTTAAAAGTATAATATGTTAAATTGAAGATAGAAGCCACAAAAATAGTGCCATCTTCTTTGGTTTAATATATTTAATTTCTTGGTTTTATTTTGCATATGGACATGTAATAAACTGAGTAACTACCCTCAGGCAATAAAAAACAACTCCTCTGCTGGGTTAATTTTTCTTTTGAACAGCTTCATTGAAGTATAATTTGTATACTGTAAGTCCATCCATTAGGTGTACAATTCAGTGGTTGTTAGTAGTAGATTCAATGGTTGTTGTTACTGTTAGATTCTTAAGTTTTAAAAGATAACTTAGAGTTTAGCAAGAAGGCAAGAAGTGTCATTTTTCCACTTCCAGCTACAGAGGACCTCCTAAGACTCTTAAAATTTAATACACCTCTGTCAACAATTCTTAATTCATTTACATTTCCATATTTACCTGCCAACCTAGATATTGTACCTCTGCAAGAGTTAAAGTAGCTAAATATAGCATAGTCCTGGTGCCTCAAAATAAGAAACTCAATTATTTCTAAGTTTGAGTTTGCCATCCTTCCACATGCAGTAGTCTGACTAATGTCAGCAGATATGTACTTGTCATTATTTTTAAAAGGCAAATGGGATACCTGGTTCAGACAGCACTGTTGTTATAAATGGTTTTGCATTAGAACTGCAGTGTAGTAGAGGAGGGCTGAACTAGAAGGGAAAAAAACATGGCTTCCAGTTACTGCTCTGCTACTCAATCACCAAGAGCCAGATCAAATCTCTTAATCTTCTGAAGCTCAAGTTTCCTCATCTATAAAAACCAAGTGTGATAATAGTTAACGTTTCTGCATAGGATTTTTGTAAGGATGAAGTGAGATAATGCATATGAAAATATTGTTGCATCGTAAAAGTGAATTAAAAAAAAAAACATTTAAAATCTTTTTCAATATCCTAGAGGACAATAATACCCGAGTTTTGTTTGAACGAGTTTTAACATCTGGAAGCCTTCCTCCTGAGAAGTCTGGGTAAGCCACTGTGACAAGTTGTTGGTCGGCTTCTAAAGACAGCTTTCTTACCTGAGTTGTGTCTATGGGGTGAATGTTTGCTTGAGTATGAGTTTCAAGAGAAATTTCCTTTCCTTCTCAAGACTTATTTTACCTATCAGCTATACTTTTATACCTGTTTAAGATTATTTTTAGATTTCTGCACAGTGATTAGAATTGTTTTTAAGAGATGCCATAGCAATTTATTCTCATCTTTCTTGTTTACTATGTATCTCTAACCAGAATTAGTGGCTCATGCCTGTAATCCCAGCATTTTGGGAGGCCAAGGTGAAAAGATGACTTGAGCCCAGGAGTTTGAGACCAGCCTGGGCAACATAGTGAGACCCCATCTATACAAAAAAACTTTAAAAATTAGCTGAGTGTGGTGGTGCATGCCTGTAGTCCCAGATACTGGGAGGCGGAGGTGGGAGCAGGAGGATTGCTTGAGCCCAGGAAGTTGAGGCTCCAGTAAGCTATGGTCATACCTCTGCACTCCAGCCTGGGTGACAGAGTGAGACTCTGTCTCAAGGAAAAAAAAAACAACCCAGAGAGAGAGAGAGAGAGAGAGATGTGTATATATATGTATATTTATGTATGTGTGTGTATGTATATATAGATATACAATATATGTATATATACATACACACACACACACACACACACACACATATATATCTCCCTAGAAATTGATACTAACATGTTAGGCATTCTGAAATTTTCACCTCCCTTACTCAAAAGCGAAGACTCTTCTTGTATATTGAAAGTTTGTTTTACATATTATGTCTCTGACTTATGGTTTTGTCTCTGTTAGTTTTACCATACAGAGGAATAACATTGTGGATTGGTACAGTGGAAATATAGTAAGGCTTTGGAGTCTTGTTCAATATCCAACTCAGCCAACTAGATGGCAAATTTCATAGCTATACCAATCCTCATTTTCTTATTAACAATAATGTCTACCAGTATAGGATTTTTTGTGATAGCCACACATCTGGTATATAAGAGGTACTTAATATATTACTTTAGTACAAAGGTGCATAGTGACATTTAAGTAGTCTCAGAGCATTAATTTTAGCTGTTAGAACAATGATGAGGCACCAGTTCGTCCCCAGTGATCCACATTAATGGGAAACAATAGAGTAATCATACTAGATTTTGGAGTATATTTTTATTCATATATTAGATGAAGAATGTATTCTACATTATAATTCCTGCCACTTAAACAAAATAATGAAGCCACATTATTCAGGAGAAATTAGAAATCTGCCTAGGTTCCTTTTCCAACTTCTCCGCCTAGAGTTTACCCTCTCTAAGGTAAGTCTCTCATGTTGACCACAAAGAAGAAGCTATATACTAAATAAGTAAAAACTCAAAAATGGGCTTAAATACTGAAGTGATAGGTTTATAATTTACTTTGAAATACTTAAGCAGGCTGGGTGCGGTGGCTCACGCCTGTAATCCCAGCACTTTGGGAGGCCGAGGCGGGTGGATCACCTGAGGTAGGGTGTTTGAGACCAGCCTGGCCAACCTGGGGAAACCCCATCTCTACTAAAAATACAAATATCAGCCGGGCGTGGTCGCGGGCGCCTGTAATCCCAGCTACTTGGGAGGCTGAGTAACGAGAATTGCTTGAACCCGGGAGGCAGACGTTGTGAGCTGAGATCGTGCCATTGTACTCCTACCTGGGGGACAAGAGCAAGACTCCATCTCAAAAAAAAAAAAAAACTTAAGCAAAAATAAGATGAAGCAAATATGGCAAAATATTAGCAATATAGGTAGTGGTATGTAGGTATTCATTATACTATTCTATTTTTCTATAGTTTAAAAATCTTTATAATAAAAAGTCACTTTTTATAACTTATGGGGAAAAGAGAGAGCTTAAGGCATTTTTGTAAATGAACTCCCTGCCCTAAACCCAGAATAATTAAAGTATTAATTGTATTTCTTTTCTTGCAGAGAAATCTGGGCCCGATTTCTAGCATTTGAAAGTAATATTGGTGATCTAGCTAGTATACTCAAGGTGGAGAAAAGACGGTTTACAGCATTCAAAGAAGAGTATGAAGGGAAAGAAACGGCTTTACTAGTAGATAGATACAAGTTCATGGATTTATATCCTTGCTCTGCAAGTGAATTAAAAGCACTTGGTTATAAGGTATGTACTTAGGATCAAGATGTGGAATGTCCTCACTTTTCCAGTGTTTTAGAAGAGTTCATTGATAACCTGCACTCTAAATTCTGAAATGTGAATTAATCTAGTTTTGGAATAGATTTGCAGGAAACAAGAAAAAAGTTCAGAGATTTTCCTGGGGTTTAGGAAATGCTGAGTGTCAGAGTAGCTGCACAAAATGAGAATTGAAATGGGATTTAATAGTTTCATTCTGTCCCTGAAATTGTCAGTGCCTTATATCTTATATCTGGTGGGCAAGATGGAGGAGGTATGGAGGGAAGAGAAACAAAAGAAAATCTGAATGTTACCTTAGGTATTACTTTTTTTTCTAATAGTTCTTATCAAATTGATACATATATTTTGACCGATCTTAAACCAAATATAGTTCCTGTTGCATATTTTGTAAGATATAATGAAGAAATATTACAGCTTATTAAATCCATAAAGTTCCTTGAGGGATTTGTATTCTTAAAACAGCGCTCCTTCAGTGACCTTTGGGGGAATTAACTCATCTATGAATGGAACTCTTCTATAGAGACTACTGAGTCATAAGAAAACAAATCTGGCACCTGAACCTGTTCGGGCCACAGGGAGAGATTAATATTTACAAAGCCCCAGAAACATCCCGTGCTAAGAAAACCGTTATATCATCTCTTAATCTTTCTGTGACATGTGAACAAAGACTAAGATGGAAATTCACAGAGAAGTCCTCGGTTGATCTTTTTAAGGCAACCACCATTAGGATGTTCCTGACCATCATTCTCCTTTTTCTCACGGCCCTCTTTTAGCCTGGGTCTTGCTCTGTCTGATCCAGATAAAATATTTTGAGGAAAAACTACCCATAATTGATATTCAGACATTTTTGTTAATGGAAGCCCTATTTCTGTGCCAGATGCAGATTCCTAGTATGAACCATAGGATTACTGCTCAGGGATAAGTTAGTTTCTTCTTCTAGTTTTAACTGCTTCTCAATGAAAAGTCAAAGATATTTTAAGACTACAGTAAGTCCTCATTTAACATTACTGATAGGTTCTTAGAACTTTGACTTTCAGCTAAATGATATGCAATGGGTCCTCAAATAACGTTTTTGTGTTTAACATGGTTTTGTTATAACCTTGATAAGAAAAATATTGGTTTTGCTATACATCGTTTCTCTCTCTCTCTTTTTATTTTTATTTTTTTTGAGATGGTCTCACTCTATCGCCCAGGCTGGAGTGCAATGGTGAGATCATGGCTCACTGCAGCCTTGACTTCCCTGGGCTCAGGTGATCTCCTGTTTCAGCCTCCCAAGTAGTTGGGATTACAGGCAAATGCCACCACACCTGGCTAATTTTTGTATTTTTTTGTGGAGATGGGGTTTCACCATGTTGCCCGGGCTGGCCTCTAACTCCTAGGCTCAAGGGATCCACTTGCCTTGGCCTCCCAAAGTGCTGGGATTACAGGTGGCAGCCATCACGCCTAGCCCATCATTTCTCTAAAAGTTGCAGTTTCCTAGAACCTATTAACAATGTTAAGTGAGGGACTTACTGTACTTTGTGCCATTGCTAGAAAAGGCTATTTCAACTTTTCCAAGATGAAAATGAAAATTAAGGCAGTTAATTAAAATAAAGATCTGCCAGGCATGGTGGCTCATGCCTATAATCCCAGCACTTTGGGAGGCTGAGACGGGCGGATCACTTGAGCCCAGGAGTTCAAGACCAGCCTGGGAAACATGATGAAATCCCATCTCTACCAAAAAAAGAGGGAAAAATACAACAATTAGCCAGGTGTGGTGGCACCTGCCAATGGTCCCAGCTATTCGGGAGGCCAAGATGAGCCCAAGAGGGAAGCTGAGGGTACTTTAGTGAGCCGTGATCAAGCCACTGCACTCCTGACTGGGTGACAGAGTGAGATCTTGTCTTTAAAAAAAAAAAAAAAAATTAAAAAATACAAATAAACAGAAAAGAAAGATCTTATAGTGGCCAGATGTGGTGACTCACACCTGTAATCCCAGCACTTTGGGAGGCCGAGGCGGCTGGATCATCGGAGGTCAGGAGTTTGAGACCAGCCTGGCCAACATGGTGAAACCCCGTCTCTACTAAAATACAAAAATTAGCTGGGCTTGGTGGCGGGCATCTGTAATCCTAGCTACTCAGGAGGCTGAGGCAGGAGAATTGCTTGAACCTGGGAGGTTGTAGTGAGCTGAGATAGTTGCCACTGTACTCCAGCCTGGGTGACAGAGTGAGACTCTGTTTCAAAAAAAAAAAAAAGAAAATAGCAAGTATTCAGGAGTAGAACTACTTCCTGAATATGATGTTTTCCATCTTACATTTGTTTCTACTCTTGTTTTTTGGGGAAGGATTAATGTGCTTCTGTGTGTTATGGTGAGTGGTATGGTGTATATGTATCTGTGTGAGAAAGATTTTTTAAAAGTGATACCCAATGTGCCTACCATTTAGATTTGCTTATATAATTAATACCAGATGTCACCAACTGCATTTCAACAAATTTTGAGAAAGTGGAATGCTTTTCTATCCTTCGTTGGTGGCAAAAAGGGGTTATTTTGTTTCTAGACAGACAGAGTGACACTGGGTTGCCTGGAGCAGGGGAGCTCCTCTGAGATAGGGCCTCTGTTCATAGGTGACTGTATTGCTCCCTTTGGCATATCTTGTCTCAGCCCTGGCAGGGCAATGCTAGTGTACTGAAAGGAAGACTGTGGATGGATTTGAGGTCAGAGAGGCCTGCCCTCCCAATCCTCCTCTCTCTACTTACTATCTGTGTGACCTGGGAAATATCAAAACCTTTGTGAGCTTCAGTCCCTTCTATAAAATGGAGATGTTACTATTTGCTTCATCAAAGAGAGAATAAATGGCTAAAATTGCCTGATGAATAGTGTCTGCTCAATAAATATTCCTTGTCCCCTGTAATAAATAGCACATTGGAAATAACTTTTCATTGCATTAGCAAAATCTTAACCCGTGTGATGCCTTCACAAAACAGGACGTCACTTAATCCAGCTTCGTTTAATGAAACTGATGTCCAATTCTAATGGAAGGGAGGTGTCAGAAGATCTAAAATCTTGAATTTTCCTCCAAATTATCCTGACCTCTACTTAGTTCTCAGTCTTATGACTACCCAAAAAAACTTGTATCTGTCCTACAAATGTCCTACCTGGCAACACTGAGTTTAATGACTTTTAACTTGTGTTGGGGTAAAGTTATAATACACTGAGTCTTAGAACCAAATGGCTTTCCTTGTTGAGTAACAATCTTTACCATCATTAGAGTCCTTGCTTATCCGTCTCCATTTTCTTCCTGTGGTTTTAACCCAGATATTCACACTGTGTCCTCAAGGTTATGAATTGCACGATTATTCTCTAGTAGTCCCTTTTTCAGGTTTAGGATTCTTCTGTTCTGCATTTTCAGGATGTCTCCCGTGCTAAGCTAGCAGCTATAATTCCAGACCCAGTTGTAGCTCCTTCTATAGTGCCTGTTCTGAAAGATGAAGTGGATAGAAAACCAGAATACCCTAAACCAGACACTCAGCAGATGATTCCATTTCAGCCACGACATTTAGCACGTAAGCCATGACTTTAGATCCAGTACTGAGACCTCGGTTTGTTTGTTGATTTAAATCCAAAGTGTGGGGGTAAAGTGACATGGCCTCTCAATTGTGGGTTAATTATTAGACTTAGGGTCACTATGACAAGTGATTTAGCTTTAATCTTTGAAGCAGATTAACTAAGAATGTCCTAAAAACAAAACTTCAATGATCCAGATCCCAGGAACCCATTTTGGCAGTAATACTTGGTTTTCAGAAATGCTGCTATGCCCAGGTGCAGTGGTTTACGCCTGTAATCCCAGCACTTTGGGAGGCCAAGGCAGGTGGATCACCTGAGGTCAGGAGTTCAAGACCAGCCTGACCAACATGGTGAAACCCTGTCTTTACTAAAAATACAAAAATTTTCTGGGCATGGTGGCACACGCATGTAATCCCAGCTACTTGGGAGGCTGAGGCAGGAGAATCACTTGAACCCAGGAGGCGGAGGTTGCAGTGAGCCCAGATCTTGCTATTGCACTCCAGCCTGGGTAACAAGAGCGAAACTCTGTATCAAAAAAAAAAAAAAAAAAAAAAAAAGCTAAACAGCTTTTTACCTGAACAGCTGGAAACTTTCTTCACTGATACAATTTGGTTTCTTTACTTACTAATGGTTAGTAGCCTCTCTAGATTCTTTTTGAACAAAGCCCTTCTGATTAAATATGCTGTTGAATAATTGACTTGAAACAGGATTGCTAAACAAATGACTTGTGTAACTCAGAAACAGTCTTTGACAAAAACTGACTTTAGTTCAGTCCCCAATTGTCTTATACAAAGTCACTTGTCTACTTCTCTGCCTCGCAGTGGCCATGGCATTGAGACTGCTCTGTCTCACCCACTTTGGTTTGGTAAAGCCCTAAAAGTATTTTCAGTGTCCAGAACAAAGCAGCATAGACATGGAAGATCTTTATGTGCAAGTCACTTGATTTTAGCTCTGTGTAGAAATTCTTCCATCCCACTTGATTCATACTTTTCTTTTTCTCACAGCTCCAGGCTTACACCCTGTACCTGGTGGAGTGTTCCCAGTCCCTCCTGCAGCTGTTGTTTTAATGAAACTTCTCCCTCCTCCTATCTGTTTCCAGGTTTGTTCACTTATTTTCACGGTAGATACTGGCTCTGTGGGTTACAGTAATTGTGTATAAAGTTACTGCTATTTTAACTTGTCAGATTACTGGAATTAAAATTTATTCATGTCAAAATAGGGTCCTTTCGTACAAGTGGATGAACTGATGGAAATTTTCCGAAGATGCAAGATACCAAATAGTAAGTAACAGAAAATCCATTTCAGAGTGTCATTCCACATTGTTGTCTCATAAGCCATAGAGATTATTATTCTCTGCCACTGAAGTTTTTGAAACCAGCCAGCCAATTTGAAGTACAGTGAAACCCAGGAGTTACCCAAACCCTCTTTGGCAGAGAGAGGCTTATTCATACTGAATTCCACTAAGTAAAATGTCATAAAAGTTTATCTTTTCTATTCATGTGAACATGTACTTTGGCTTATTAAAATTATTAGTTTTAACAGCAGCTTTTGTCTTTTTCTTTCATTATTTAGTATCAGTAGTACTATCCCATGTTTTGCTAAATTAGTAGGCTATGAAATGAACTATAAAGTGTCCACAGTTGAACATACATACCCTTTCATAGTGGAATTTGTTTTTACGTTTTGTTGTTTTAACAGCTGTTGAGGAAGCTGTGAGGATCATTACTGGTGGGGCCCCAGAGCTAGCTGTAGAAGGCAACGGCCCTGTGGAAAGTAATGCAGTACTCACCAAGGCCGTCAAAAGGCCCAACGAGGATTCAGATGAAGATGAAGAAAAGGGAGCCGTTGTCCCCCCTGTTCATGACATTTACAGAGCACGGCAGCAGAAGCGGATTCGGTAGGGCTTAAACGCCTCTGCAGAAAACTCCTGTCCAGGATTCCTTTTGCCTCAAGTCGTATGTTTAAAAGAGACAACGCTTTGTTACAAGGTTCTTGGAAACAAAGTTGTATTGTCATTGGTGCCTCTATCATATGGTTCTTGAGAAAAAACAAACCAACCTGTGTGAATTTTAGAATATGGAACAGACCTATGCTCTAAGCAAAATTAGGTTTTCAAAAATGTGAGAACAATACAAAATGGCAGAACCACATTTTGTTCCCTCTTCAAGGGTGTCTTGTATGTGCCGCTTGAAGATTTGTGAGTTTTTCAACAGTTTTATTTTAAAAACTGGATGGCTTATGATTGTAAAGCATTTTATCACATTTTCTGAAAACAATTGTTCTTGGTTTGCTTATGTAGAGTCCTGCCTTATTGTTTGTTTTTATTTATGGCAGAATGTATGAAATCCGTTTTGTAGTTTGAAATTTTAAAAGTCCTTTGAAAAATAAAAGGATTCAGAAACATCATGCTTCCTCTGCTCCTTTCAGATTTTATTTACAATAACTACTTATTTTATGTTATTTATCCAATACCATTTAAAAATAAATGTCAGTACAAGGAAAAGTCATCTTGTATTTACTAAATGTATTAATCACATACTCTTTCCTGGTCTTTTTTGGTGCTAACTAAAAACATTTTTTTTTTGTTTTTTTGAGACGGAGTCTTGCTCTGGTTCCCAGGCTGGAGTGCAGTGGCCGGATCTCAGCTCACTGCAAGCTCCGCCTCCCAGGTTTACGCCATTCTCCTGCCTCAGCCTCCCGAGTAGCTGGGACTACCGGCACCCGCCACCTTGCCCGGCTAGTTTTTTTGTATTTTTTTAGTAGAGACGGGGTTTCACCTTGTTAGCCAGGATGGTCTCGATCTCCTGACCTCGTGATCCACCTCAGCCTCTACCATTTTAGAAATCCTCAAATATGAATGCATTTGCTCCCCAGTAAATCTGAGGCAGATTAAGATCCTGTTAATACTTTTGTGTCTCTTGAAAGCAACGTAAGTGTGGAAATTCCTTTAACCACCTGCTGTCTTGTTCTCACACAGAGTGTCCCTTATCTGAATATACTTGGGACCAGAAGTGTTCAGGATTTTGGATTTGTTTAGATTTCAGAATATTTGCGTCATACTTACCAGTTCACCATCCCTAATCCAAAAGCCCAAATTCCAAAAAACTCCACTAAGCATTTTCTTTGTGCATCATGTTGACACCCAAAAGGTTTTGGATTTTGGAACACTTTGGATTTCAGATTAGGGATACTGAACTTGAATATTTTCACACGTGGCCAGTTCTCAAGAACCTTTTTTTTCCCATGAGCTAAACATAGATAACATTAAGGAAAATGACATCTATTTAACTAAATTCTAATTACAGTGAGCAAAAACTTGTCATGCAAATTAAGTCCAAAGAAATAGACTGTGCTCTTTGGTAACATTACCTCCTCTTCTCTTTACGTGTTAAAAACTAAAAAGCAGGAAGGAAACAAAAAGGAGGGGAGGACAAGTATTATGGTTATAAAGAAATGATCTTACATATTAGAAACAATTTAGACAGTTTAGAATTTGAATTCAGATGTGATTAAATAATCTGACATTTAAAATCAGCTTCAAATGGCCCACAAAAGCCTTACTTGTAAAAAAAAAAGTTATCCTGAATCATTTTCTCATATAAATTTATATGTAGCAAGGTTATATAAATTGGTCAAAAGTGTGTTTAGTTTCCAGTATTTTCCCATTAAAGCTAAAATCACCTCTCAAAACAAAGCTGCCTCTAATTCAGACTTTCTTACCCTTTCAAGTATCACTTTCAAGTTGTGAGTTTTTAAAAAATATCACAGATACCATCAAAACTTAAGACACAAGTAGGCCAGGTGCGGTGGCTCATGCCTGTAAATCCCAGCACTTTGGAAGGCCGAGGCGGGCAGATTATTTGAGGCCAGGAGTTCAAGATCAGCCTGGCCAACATAGTGAAACCCTGTCTCTACTAAAAATACCAAAAAAAATTAGCTGGGCATGGTAGCACAAGCCTGTAAATCCAGCTACTTGGGAGGCGAAGGCGTAAGAATTGCTTGAACCTGTGAGGCAGAGGTTGCAGTGAGCTGAGAGAGCACCACTGCACTCCAGCCTGGGTGACAGAGCGGGACTCTCAAAAAAAAAAAAAAGACACAAGTAGTACCATATGGCATAGACTTTAAAATACAGAGGTGTAGGCTGGGCACGGTGGCTTGTGCCTGTAATCCCAGCATTTTGGGAGGCTGAAGATTACTTGAGGCCAGGAGTTCGAGGCCAGCTGGCCAACATAGTGAAACCCCGTCTCTACTAAAAATACCAAAAAAAAAAAAAAAAAAAGTTAGCTGGACATGGTAGCACAAGCCTGTAGCCCCAGCTACTCTGGAGGCTGTGGTGGGAGGATCACCTGAGCCCAGGAGGCCAAGGCTGCAGTGAACCATGATCGCACTACTATACTCCAGCCTGGGCGACAGAGTGAGACCCTGTTTCAAAAATAAAATATAGAGGTGTAGACTTGTTCCTGAAGTGTCATTTTTGGTGGTTAGTGTCATGGGTGAGCAGCGACTATCTGGGGCTGATGGTGTGGGGGTAAGAAGAAATTTACCAAGACGATTGTAGGTAGAGAAAGGTAGATTAGAGAAGGTATGAAGATGCACTGCAAGGCTGGAACAGGCAGAGATGGGGCTTGTCTGCAAAGAGACAAAGGCTTGCTGGGGATTTTATAGGATGGTGCTATGTGCTGAAGAGGGTTTTATGTACTACTGAGAATGCCAAGGTTGCAGTGAGCTAACTTGAAGGTGTCTGGTGATAAGCTGGGTGCAGTACGGCTACATGTCCTGGACCATGAAGAAAGGCAGACTCATAATTTATCTGCTTCTCCCTGTTCCTAGCAGCCTGACTCCCTTTCCCTAATTAGGACTCCACAGTTAGTGTTTTGAAGAAGACAAACAGGCCGGGCGAGGTGGCTCACGCCTATAATCACAGCTCTTTGGGAGGCTGAGGTAGGCGGATCACCTGAGGTCAGGCGTTCGAGACCAGCCTGACCAACATGGTGAAACCCCGTCTCTACTAAAAATACAAAATTAGCTGGCATGGTGGCACATGCCTACAATCCCAGCTACTTGGGAGACTGAGGCAGGAGAATTGCTTGAACCTGGGAAGCAGATGTTGTAGTGAGCCAAGATCACACCATTGCACTCTAGCCTGGGCATCAAGAGCGAAACTCAAACTCCGTCTCAAAAAAAAAAAAAAAAAGACAAAACAGTTTCAAATACTTGTAAGTAAGTGATCTGCAAAAGTGTTCCCATAAACAATAAAACAAAGCCACGCAAACATGCGTGAAAAAACGTTTTTTAGCGCGTGCGTGCGCACACACACACTCACACACTTGGTGAAAAGTGTCTTTCATCACCTATCAGTCCATTCCCACAATGCTATAAAGAAATACCTGTGACTGGGTAATTTTTAAAGAAAAGAGGCTTAACTGGCTCATGGTTCTGTAGGCTGTACAGATAGAATAGTGGCATTTGCTTCTGGGGAAGCCTCAGAAAATGTATAATCATGGCAGAAGATGAAGGAGAAGGGGGACGTTTTATATGGCCAGAGCAGGATGAAGAAAGGAGGGAGGGAGGTGCCACACACTTTTAAACAACCAGATTTCACGAGAACTCACTATCAGAAGAACAGCACTGAGGGGATGGTGCTAACCCATTCATGGGAACTTCGCCCCCCTCCCCCGACCAATCACCTCCCACCAAGCCCCACCACCAACACTGGGGATTACAATTTGACATGAGATTTGGTGGGGACACAGATTCAAACCGTACCAATTATTGTTAAGGCTACTATGTATATTATAACTGTTCCTATTGCATTTATTTATAAGATTTTTTACCCTAGAAATGATCAGCTCTTTGAGCATAAAAAGGATTCTCATTAGAAGAAAACATTTTTGAATGCTCTAACTGCTACAGATATGTATGAATTTTTAGTTTTTAAGGTGATTCTGCCTGATAGTTGATCATTCCTTTTGTTAAACAGTTCAACAAGCAGCATGTTAGACATGTGAACTTACCTTTGGAAATCTAATGTGCAGACTCATGGGATAGTCAGTCCTACAGTTCCAAGGACTCATATCAGTATTGCTGGACCCAAAGAATTTGCCAAAAGATATCCATCTTTTTCCTGTTTATAAAAGCAATGACAGCATCTCCTCAAGATTCTAGAACTAGACAAAAGTTTCAAGGACTGTATGTATGTCCTTCCTAAACAAAAATTAGTTAAACTCTGGCCTTTACCACTAAACTTCAAACAAGAGGTTGCACCTATGTGGCCACACTTAGTACAGTAAAAGGTTAATAGAAACTACTAGTAAACTTTCTGAACAATCAAATTGTACCAATGAAAAAGAATGAAAAAAACACCATTTTTGTTAGTATATTGACCTTGGTCAATAATTATGAATTTATTTGATATTATAACCCAGTATTGGCCTATAGTTAATAAATAAATGTTGAGTTCAATTTTATTAAACCATAGTCATCATGTTCATAAATTCTGCTTTTTTTTTTTTTTAACATGGTAGTTCTTTGACTATGACAATGAGCAAGAGAACTTATGTTTTACTTAAAAATTTCAGCTAGGCACGGAAGGCGAGCAGATCGCCTGAGGTCAGGAGTTCAAGACCAGCCTGGGCAGCATGGTGAAATCCTCTCTCTACTAAAAATACAAAAATTAGCTAGGCGTGGTGGCACACGCCTGCGATCCCAGCCACTCGGGGAGGCTGAGGCAGGAGAATTACTTGAGCTTGGGAGCCAAGATTGTGCCACTGCACTCCAGCCCGGACAACAGAATGAGACTCCATCTCAAAAACAATCAAAACAAAAGAAAATACAAATTTTCAGAAGTCTTTTTGTTTTGAGACATGATTACAGCATAATCCTCCCACCTTAGCCTCCCAAGTAGCTGGGACCACAGGCATAAACCACCATCCACCATGCCCAGTTAATTTTTAAAATTTTATGTAGAAACAGGATCTCCCTGTATTGTCCAGGCTGGTCTTGAACTCCTGGGCTCAAACAGTCCTCCCACGTCAGCCTCCCAAAGGGCTGGGATTAGCCACTATGTGCAGCCCTTCTTCATTTTTCTTTTTCTGAGATAGGGTCTCACTTTGTCACCCAGGCTGGAATGCAGTGGTGTGATCTTGGCTGAATGCAACCTCTGCCTCCTGTGCTCAAGCAATCTTCCCACTTCAGCCTACTGAGATGGGAGCACAGGTGTATGCCACCACGCCCGGCTAATTTTTGTACTTTTAATAGAACCATGTTGCCCAGGCTGGTCTAGAGCTCCTGGCCTCAAATGATCTGCCTGCCTCAGTCTCCCAAAGTGCTAAGATTACAGGCGTGAGCCACCTCACCCGGCCCTTCTTGTTTTAAGCTAACTTTTAAGTCAAGAAAAGTGACACTCCATCGAACCAGGCCTATAGCTTAGTTCTGGTTCTTAAGTTCGGTAGGTAATAAATGTAAGTCAGGTGTGACAGAAACCCACATGAGGGACAGTTTTAAGTAGAATTATATCTATTTAGACTTAACACATATTTTGTAGAACTCTGGCTATTTCTGAAAGTACCAGTGAACATTTGATAGTTTAATAAACAGAGCTTACCTGGGCTTAAAGGTTATCCCCTTCCCCAGCCCTTGAAGTTGCTTTGAATACTATGACTAAAAAGACTTTCCATTAAAATAATTATATAATGCAAAATCCAATATAGATACACACTTGCAAATATCATTGTAGTTATTTATTTAGATTGTTTACAAATGAGACAGTGCCTTTAAATATGACTTCATAGACCATTATCCATTACCATTCATTCATCCACTCATTGGTTCATTCATGGATTCATTTAGTTCAAATAATATAGAGCTGGAGATGGGGAGAAATCACTGGGGTGGAGGTGGATGTCAGGAAGTAAGCAAACGTAAGACTGCAGCTCTAGTACAGAAGAGATGATGAACATAAACAAGTGTTGGGAGAGGACAGGAAGAAAACCTTCCCTACAGGCCTGTAAAATGTGGTTGACAGAAGGGAGGTTGGGCACTAACAGTGGAATGTAACACCACAGCAGATGTGCGCCTACAGGTACGGGGTTACATGTTCGCCTTTGTAGTTAAAAAAGAAAGGTATAGTCCTTTTCCGTGTACAAAGCGTTCTAACATTCATTACCAAATGTAATCCTCACAGCAACAATGTGAATTAGGAGTGTTCCCAATTAACAATGAAAATACTGAGGCCTTGGGGAGAATGACTGGCTCAATGTTGTACAACCAGTAAGGCGGCGATAGAGGAAAAAAGACTAAAACCAGATATTTCTCTAATTCTTTGTGCACAATCCTGCTACCACAAAATGTTGGAATCGGAAGGAAGCTTAAAGACCAAGTCTAGTCTTTTCATTTTAAAGGAGTTGGGAATGGACCCTGATTTGCCCCAGCTGGTACATAACAGAGTGGAGATCCGAGCCCTGGTTTCCTGACAGCTCCCAGTCTTTCCACTCTACCACCTGGCCTCAAAATGGAAAGAAACACAAATGTTCTACATATACATCAGAGCTTGCCAAAAGGTCACCGGAAATCAAACAGCAAACACCTATTCTCTTTGAAATTCACCAGCAAAGTTGGTGGCAGCAACATTTCCTCTATTCCCAGGAATCTTAAGGCTTTGGAGAAATGAGAATAAGCACCTCCACAAAAACACAACTGCTGAACAATCCATTTAGAATCTTGGCCAGTATGTGCATACTATAGGCCTATTAAGTCAAACTTATTAATAGCTTTTCTTCACAGAGAAAAAAATTCATATATATCTACCGACTGCATTTGATCAGTAAGATATCATGTTAGTGTGCTTCTTACCTGAAGTACATTTATGGCTGAGTCATATTGTGATATAAATAATCACATTTTGTAGCTTGCTTTAGACGGAATGAGATTTTTTTTTTTTTGAGACGGAGTCTCACTCTGTCACCCAGGCTGGAGTGCAATGGTGCAATCTCGGCTCATTGCAAGCTCCACCTCCAGGGTTCAAGTGATTCTCCTGCCTCAGCCTCCCGAGTAGCTGGGATTACAGGCACGTGCCACCACACCCGGCTAATTCTTGTATTTTTAATAGAGAAGGGTTTTGCCATGTTGGTCAGGCTGGTTTCAAACTCCTGACCTCAGGTGATCGCCCGCTTCAGCCTCCCAAAGTGCTGGGATTACAAGTGTGAGCCACCGTGCCCGGCCGGAATGAGATTTTTAAAAACCCCAGGACTGAGAATCCATCCACCCAACCAAGAGCCAACAAAGTAGCAGTTACTGCTCTAAACATTCACTCATCCATGAGACTATTGAAGAAATCCAAGAGGCTTGGTGATACTGACCTCACTCTCAGTTCTATCCACAAGTAGTAAAGTACTACTGCCAAATACACTTAGCAATTTCAGGAAGAGACACTTGTCTCCACAACCTGTTACTGAATGCAGCATATAGAATTCATTCGATTCTGAAGGACAACACACTCCAAAGGATGTTTCATTTTGGAAGGAGAGCTGTAGGGGACGGTAGAGGGGATGCTTAGCAATGCTTCCTGAGTGACTAAATGAACGAAGCGGATCTCCCTGGCCCTTAGTAATAATCCTATGAGATTCCAGGAAGAAAATTAGCTTACTTATCTTCATAGAGCAACAACAAAATGATTCAATATGAATACTGTGGTTCTGAAGTTTGCTTCCTTCATTCTTGACTTTTGCCAGTTGCAGAATTCCACCAGTGGACACCGAGGTAGTGGGGGGCCAAGAGAATCTGTGAAGTCAGTTATTCATGCCTCAAGATTTCAAACTGTACAAATGGAACTCTGGCAATGTAAGAACTCAGGAGGGGAAAAACACCTTGCAAGAATCTACTCTTAAAAAAGAAGAGTTTTTGAGATTTAGGAATGACTGCAGGAAGTGGTGATCAGCGCTGTGCAGTTGGGGGTAAGCTCCTCTCCTTCAGTCTTGGAGCGGGACGAAAAGGCCCCAAACATTCTGAGGCTGAGGCTTCTCAGCCCAGGAACCCAGGATCATACAACCGCCAGGCACAGCGGCCACAAAGCAGCCTCCACCTCAAGGGAACAATTCCAGACATGACCTCATTGAATACACCATGGAAGATGTTATCTTCTTTAAAAGCACCCTCACGGCCGGGCGCGGCTCACGCCTGTAAACCCAGCACTTTGGGAGGCCGAGGCGGGTGGATCACGAGGTCAGGAGATTGAGACCATCCTGACTAACACAGTGAAACCCCGTCTCTACTAAAAATACAAAAAAATCAGCCAGGCATGGTGGCAGGCGCCTGTGGTCCCAGCTACTCAGGAGGCTGAGGCAGGAGAATGGCGTGAACCCAGGAGGCGGAGGTTGCAGTGAGCCGAGATCGTGCCACTGCACTCCTGCCTGGGTGACAGAGCCAGACTCCATCTCAAAAAAAAAAAAAAAAAAAATACCCTTACAAGGAAAAAGGCAGGCAACTGCCATCCCCCAGCCACGCATGCCCAGGAACTCTCAGGCAGGAACTTGGCTGTATTATCCTGCCTCAGAGACAAACTCATCTATTGTAGGCCTGGCCTGGATTGCTGCCTCTGAAAACCAGGAAAGGTCGGTAGAATATCAACCAAGACATGGAATTTCCAGGGAGGTCTCATTTCAAAATGTCATCAACAAGAACCACATGGACCTCTATGAGAGGGATGATTAAACGGGCCTGAGTTTGAATGAAAGGATAATGTGTGCCCAACCTGTAACTAACACAAAGGAGGTAAAGTGGCAGAGGGTCTTGTATGAGCAACAGCCATTTCCTGATAACTGTGTGGACCGGCGGTTCCTGGAAAAGCAGCTCCTGGAAGAGCTCCGGAAAAACATCCATGCTCGGAAATACCAATATTGGGCTGTGGTATTTGACTCCAGTGTGTTGATCCTGCAGCTGTGCAGTATTTGTGTGTTTCTGGTTATCTGGTGGTATATGGATGAGGGTCTTCTGGCCCCCCACTGGCTTGTTGGGACTGTCCTGGCTTCTTCACTGATCGGGTATACTTTGTTTGAGCTCACTGATGGAAGTGAAGGGCAGAAGAGTGGGCGGATCCGGTGGGCTGACCTGAAGAGTGCCCTAGTCTTCATTACTTTCACTTATGGCTTTTCACCAGTGCTAAGACCCTGCCAGAGTCTGTCAGCACTGACACCATCTAGGCCATGTTGCTCTTCATGCTGTTAGACCACCTCATCTCTTTTAACTATGGTGCCAATGATGCCTTTGTATCCATTGTATCCAGTAACTATCCTTGAACACGGCCATCTTGGCTTCTGGAGGCTTGGCTTCACGCCTTCCCCAGTCCCTGCATGTCTCCATCATGGTAACACTTGCCATCCAGATTTTTGTCCTGTGGCTCATGTTACAGGAGAAACTAAAGGCATGGACTCCCAAGGGCTATGTAGTGGTTACACTGCTTTTTGCCTTTTTGGCCTTGGAAGAGCTGTGGGAGCCATACTCTTTGCCCTTCTGTTGACTTCTGTCTCATGTCTCTGTTCATTTTACCTCATTCGCCTGCAGCTTTTTAAAGAAAACATTCACGGGCCTTGGGATACACCATCCCCCAGCCACGGGATGAAGCTGAAATCAAGGAAGACTTATCCAGGTTCCTCAGCTAAATTAGGGACATTCTGATATACTAGCCTCGTAACTAGTATAAAACTTAAAGACAGGCCAAGTACGGTGGCTCATGCCTGTAATCCCAACACTCTGGGAGGCCCAAGGCGGATGGATCACGAGGTCAAGAGTTTGAGACCAGCCTGGCCAACATGGTGAAACCCCGTCTCTACTAAGAATCCAAAAATTAGCCAGGCGTGGTGGTACATGCCTGTAATCCCAACTACTTAGGAGTCTGAGGTAGGAGAATCGCTTTAACCTGGGAGTCGGAGTTTGCAGTAAGCTGAGATCGCACCACGGCACTCCAGCCTGGGTGACAGAGCAAGACTCCATCTCGAAAAAAAAGAAAAAAAAAAACTTGAACATAGAGTTCCATTCTGGATGCAGCATGTCATTGTGGTAAGAGAACAGAGATTAAAACAAAACAACAAAATGAACCAAAGGCTTGGGTGGTGAGGGTACTTATCCTTTCTATAATTCTGTGGATGAAAAAGCTTTCTGGGGCCCTCTTGAATCATTTGCTGTAACAAATGAAGTGATATGTTTTCTATTAAAAAAAAACACACATTCAAACAAACAAAAAATAATAAATATGAATAAAAGTACCCTCACAAAATGAGGCCAGTCTGCCAGATTACAGAGACCCAGATTCTCCAGTCTCCTGTCTGGAACCCAAAAAGATACATCTGGCTCTACGTTTATTGTTGAGGAGAGACAGGGTCTGGCTCTGTCACCCAGGCTGGAGCACAGTGGCACGATCATAGTTCACTGCATCCTTGAACTCCTGGGTGCAAGCGATCCTTTTGCCTCAGCCTCAGCTTGTAGCTGGGAGTACAAATGTGTGCCACCATGCCAGGCTAATTTTTTTTTGTATTTTTTGTAGAGATGTGATCTCATTATGTTGCCCAAGCTGGACTTGAAATCCTGGGTTCAGGTGATCCTCCTGCTGTGGCATCCCAAAGTACTGGGATTATAGTGTAAGCCACCATGCCCAGCTCTGTTTTTTGTTTTGTTTTTTGTTTTAATTTATCACATCATTATAGATTAGAACCAACATCAGCTCTGATCTGCATACATGTAATTTCTACCTGAGTTTCTACAGCCAGATCCAAGTCCTTGTATAAACCCTGGGACCATCAGCAATCTCAAAAATCCTGAAAGCAGAATGTATTCTGACTCTTCTGGGTCTGATACCCTTCTCATGGAGTATCTGCTTTCCTCCCCATCAGTCCTACTGGAATACCTACCCAACTGCTTCTTCAAGTCTTCCTTGAAAACACAAAATCACTGCATTTCCTTACAAAGAAGGATCAGAGAAAACAGCTGCTTGCAGTAAAATGTAGTCCTTCCCCCTGGTTGTGTAGGAACGACTGCTAGCCTTCCTGGAGTCTTTCTGAAATGGCTTCCAAGTTTCTTTTCTTTTCTTTTTTTTTTTTTTTTTAAGACAGAGTCTCACTCTGTTGCCCAGGCTGGAATGTAGTGGTGCGATCTCAGCTCACTGCAGCCTCTGCCTCCCGAGTTCAAGCGATTCTCCTGCCTCAGCCTCCCAAGTAGCTGGGATTACAGGTGCGTGCCACCACACCCAGCTAATTTTTGTATTTTTAGTAGAGATGGGGCTTCACCATGTTGCCCAGGCTGGTCTCAAACTCCTGACCTCAGATGATCTGCCTGCCTCGGCCTCCCAAAGTGCTGGGATTATAGGCATGAGCCACCACGCCCGGCCAGCTTCTAAGTTTCTCTTAGCTTCCTGTCCAGAAGGCTTTAGGTGCCGATATTACTTGCTTTTCTGGCAGTTGGAGGTCATTCCAGTTTCATGGCTCTGCTTCTAATATAATGTCTCTGTCTAAAATGCACACATGCACGTGTACACTTTTAAAAAAAAACAAAACAAAAAACAGAACAGATCATCTATGCGACCCAAATCACTCACACTCAGAGGACATGTCAGGAATTCCGGTCACTGAAGTTCCTCGAAAAATAATGCTCAAACACCAGAGATTTTCTATGACTTCCTTATTTAGGAGATTCGTGAACTCAAGCTATTTTATCTGAAAACAGTTAAATCTAATTCCAGAATTTAATTCAATCAACACATCTGCGTATTGTCTCAGAGTCAATTTTTCAGTAAGAATTCCAGACATTTCTCTTCCTTTACATTAAAGTATTTTTCAAAATATTTCCTCCTTGATTTTCAAGGCTTAAAAGTCAAATAATTTCCTTTCACTAGATCTCATAAGTCATAACTGCTCTCACCTAGATGCAGGAGTAATTTTGTATAAAATAACAAGCTTTTTAAAGTCCAATAACGCTGTATCTTTGGGGGACGGTTAAAAGAAAGAATGTTTAAATATTTTTTAAAAAAGTAAAAAAGAAAAAAGAGAGAGAGACAAATAACTCTCCTCTAGAAAAAAGGGCCTGGGAGCCCTGGCTAGGCCAGGCAGGGAGGAAGCAATAAATAGGGGGAGAAAATGGCAATAAGACGTTATGTAGCCCTTCTAACAAAACTACCCGGAGGGAGGGGTGAGGGACAAGGCTGTCCGAGGGAGGGCAGGAGGTGAGGCCATGGCTTGGTCTCTTTTGCACTTGGATGGCTGTCAGCTCAGCATGGGGCATCTGAAAGAACTACCCAGATTGCAGAAGAGCCTCCTTAGAAGGACATGATGGGGGAGGAGTGGAGACACAGCCGAGTGTTACCTATAAAACTCGAGAACAAAAAGCTTCTTTGATTTGTAAACTTGCACTCATAAATACAATCTCTCAAAATAGAATTCACTGGATTTTTCAACAAGTCTTTTCAACAGTGATACACAATATTCTTCCCTTTGGAATCGGTGCTGTTAAATAGACATGTACTATATAGCCATTTTCCAATGCAACATTAGAGTTGAGAACAGGTATTCTGCGGCTAGTGAGTAATACTGCTGCTGTAGGGTGCATACACGTTAGGATCGGACGAGGATCTTACTGAGGATTGCATCATAGTAGGGACAGAAGACCATCTTGTTATAGTTGACCAGGCGAGCAAATTTAATAGCAACTTCCTCCAGCTCTCTCTGAACTGGACTGAGTCCCCCAGGGACTGTGGGCAATGGCTTCTGATGACCCGAGGCAAGGTAGGTTTCTAAGAAGGTCAGGATTCGAGATTCTGTGACAAAAAAGAAAGTGGTCAGTTGTTTCTTGTCCTTCACTTTACAAACCTGACTGTGCCTCAGTTCTCAGCTTAACCATCACCTCTTAGGGGAAGTTGTCCCCGATCAGTACTCCTAGACCAAATACCCACAACACCTTGCACGTCTGCACATTCATCCCATTTATAATGTTTTCTCTCCACTCTAGATGGTTAGTTTCATGAAGGTAAGAGCCATGCTCATCTTGTTCACCATGTCTCCTCAGCACTCAGCACAGTGCCCAGCATGAGACCCAGCTCCCAGGAGAAGCTCAAACACACTTGGAATGCAAGAATGAATCCATGAGTGGCCGGGTGCAGTGGCTCATGCCTGTAATGCCAGCACTTTGAGCACTTTGGGAGGTTGAGGTGGGTGGGTCACCTGAGGTCAAGAGTTCAAGACCAGCCTGGCCAATGTGGTGAAGCCCCGTCTCTACTAAAAATACAAAAATTAGCCAGGTGTGGTGGTGTGCACCTGTAGTCCCAGTTACTCGGGAGCCTGAGGCACGAGAATCACTTGAACCCAGGAGGTGGAGGTTGCAGTGAGCTGAGATCAGGCCACTGTACTCCAGCCTGGTGACAGAGCAAGACAATCACATAAAAAGGTGGAAAAATCAAGCAGGAATTACAGGTTCAAAATACAGGTTCAAAATTTTTCCTAGTAAGCCTCCATGAAAGCAGCTCATGCTTCCTTCTCTGATGCCTGCATGGAAGTCGTGGGCATTTGTAAACTTGTCCTACTTGGAAGAATAATTTATGTTGATGCTTTCTTTTCTAGTCCATTCCCCTTCACAATGCTTTTGCACCCTTGTGTATCCTTATGAAAAAAGATTTGATCCAGTCACACTTCTTGCAGATTTTATCACAAAAACAATAGAGACATTTATATGGAATGGACTTTTTCAAGCTATATGCCTTGCCTCCTGCCTGGGGAATCCTCTCAGGTGCAAATAACTTATACCTCCTGAGCCTCACAACACAGACAGAAACTGCTGACAGGACAAGACAGGGCCTTATCACCCTTATTATTTTTTTTTTTTTTTTCAAGACACGGTTTCACTCTGTCACCCAGGCTGCAGTGCAGTGGCACAATCTCAGCTCACTGCAACCTCGGCCTCCCGAGTTCAAGCGATTCTCCTCCCTCAGTCATCTCAGTAGCTGCGATTACAGGCGCATGCCACCATGCCCAGCTAATTTTTGTCTTACTAGTAGAGGCGGGGTTTCACCATGTTGCCCAGGCTGCTCTCGAACTCCTGACCTCAAGTGATCCGTCCGCCTCAGCCTCCCAAAGTGCTGGGATTACAGGCATGAGCCGCCGCACCCAGCCCCATCACTCTTCTTCTTCTTTCTTCTCCTTCTTTTTTTTTTTTTTTTTTTGAGGCGGAGTCTCGCTCTGTCTGGGCTGGAGTGCAGTGGCCAGATCTCAGCTCACTGCAAGCTCCGCCTCCTGGGTTCACGCCATTCTCCTGCCTCAGCCTCCCGAGTAGCTGGGACTACAGGCGCCCGCCACCTCGCCCAGCTAGTTTTTTTGTGTTTTTTAGTAGAGACGGGGTTTCACTGTGTTAGCCAGGATGGTCTCGATCTCCTGACCTCGTGATCCGCCCGTCTCGGCCTCCCAAAGTGCTGGGATTACAGGCTTGAGCCATCGCCCCCGGCCTTTTTTTTTTTTTTAAAGATGGAGTTTCCCTCTTGTCTCCCAAGCTGGAGCGCAATGGCGCAATCTCGGCTCACTGCAACCTCTGCCTCCCGGGTTCAAGTGATTCTCCTGCCTCAGCCTTGCAAGTAGCTGGGACTACAGGCACACGCCACCATGCCCAGCAAAGTTTTGTATTTTTCGTAGAGATGGGGTTTCACCATGTTGGCCAGGCTGCTCTCCAACTCCTGACCTCAGGTAATCTGCCCACCTTGGCCTCCCAAATGCTGGGATTACAGGCGTGGGTCATCACGCCTGGCCCTGTTCACCCTTATTCTTTTTTTTTTTTTTGAGACAGAGTTTCGCTCTTGTTGCCCAGGCTGGAGCGCAATGGCACAATCTCGGCTCACGGCAACCTCCACCTCCCAAGTTCAAGCGATTCTCCTGCCTCAGCCTCGCAAGTAGCTAGGATTACAGGCATGCACCACCATGCCCAGTTCATTTTGTATTTTTAGTAAAGGCGGAGTTTCTCCATGTTGGTCAGACTGGTCTGGAACTCCCAACTTCAGGTGATCTGCCCGGCTCGGCCTCCCAAAGTGCTGGGATTACAGGCATGAGCCACCACGCTCAGCACCCTTATTCTTAAGTTAGTTTGGTTCTCTAAGGTTCCCAGGGCTGGCAGCCTCACCCAAGTAGAAATCTTTGTATTGTTCCTACCCAAAGACTGGTTTTTCTTTTCTTTCTTTCTTTCTTTTAGAAATAGGGTCTTTCTCTGTCACCCAGGCTAGAGTGCAGTGGTGAAATCATAGCTCACCACAGCCTCAATCTCCTGGGCTCAAGTGATCCTCCTGCCTCAGCCTCCCGAGTAGCAAGGACTACAGATGCATGTCACTATCCTGGCTAATTATATATATTTTTAAAAATTGTTTTGTAGAGATGGGGGTCTCACTATGCTGCCCAGGTAGTCTCGAACTCCTGGTTTTAAGTGATCCTCCCAGTAAGGGCTGGTTTTCAATCTGTTGATAACTGGCTGTTACAAAACAACCCAGGCAGCAGGATGAGAAGCAACTTGCTGGCCACAGGTCTACTTACAGGTACTTTCCTGCCTCCCTACCAAGGTTGTGAGTATAAATCTTGACTGGGTGCAGTGGTTCATGCCTGTTAACCCCAGCACTTTGGGAGGCTGAGGCAGGCAGATCACTTGAGTCCAGGAATTTGACACCAGCCTGGCCAACATGGCAAAACCCCGTCTTTACAAAACATACAAAAAATTAGCCGGGTGTGGTGGTGCATGCTTGTAGTCCCAGCTACTTGGGAGTCTGACGTGGGAGGACTGCTTGAGCCTGGGAGGTGGAGTGCGGAGGTGCAGTGCAGTGAGCCGAGATCGCACCACTGCACTCCAGTCTGGAAGACAGAGTGAGACCTTGTCTCAAAAACAAACAAACAAAACTATGTATTTACAGTATATAGCATGATGTTTTAAATATATGTATATACTATGAAATGATTAAATCAAGCTAATTAACAGAATTTTTCATAAAGCCATTGCTGTGATAATAGCTAATATTACAGAATATTTTAAATGTTTTATAGAATATGCATTAAAATATTTTAATACTTCAAGTTTATTATAAATTTTAAACAGCAATATCTTAATATTACCATTTTAACAGTTTTATTACATTTGATGTGTTAATAGTATTATATACTAATATTTAATAATATTTTAATTGTGTTTTTAAATAACATCTTCATTTTACTATTCAGCTCTTTTCATAACAGCTCCTATTTATTGAGCACTTACTATGTGCTGCCAGGCACTATGGCAAGCACTTTACCTTTTCATCCCAGGCAGTCCCTGCAGCAACCTTGTAAGGTTGCTGCTCTTATTCCAGCTTTAGAGATGAGGAAACTTGAGTGTCAAGTTACACGCCCAAGCTGCACAGCAAGCCCTGGGACACTGCTTGTGAACCCAGGAGAGCGATTCCAAGGTCGCAGCCCTTCGAACAATGATGGCTGCCTGGTCCTGGGCCCATCTGTTGGGTGGCCCTGGTCTCTCTGTGGTGCTTCATTACACCATCTTCTCACCCATCAGCACCTTAACCCCAACTAAGCCCTCAGGTTTCTTCAGAGGGGACTGTCCTCCAGCCCTTCGGAGGGCATATCCCTGCTGCCTGCCTTCCCCAAACGTACCCATGATCCTGCGAATGGGGTCATCGGGGCTGGCCACGGCCTGGATCTGGCCCTTGAGCACGGTCTCCTTGTCCGTGGTGAAGGGGGAGGACCCACACAGGGAGAGGCAGCTGCTCACCTCCAGGCACACCTTCTCCCCGATGGTAGTGAGGACGTCCTTCAGATGGAAGGAGCTGGGGCAGAGGAGGGGAGAAAGGGCCTATAAGTAAAATACACCTCTAACCGGCTCCAACCGCCCACAACTGGGTGAGAAAGACAGCACCAATAACTGGATTTATGTGTTCAATGGACAATTTGTGACTCTTTTCCCTGCCACCTTACCTCGCAGGCTGTGCATACCTGACCAGGGGGACTTCTTTCTCTCCCTCTGCTAGAAAAGACAGTGGGAAGGGCAGGGGCTCTCAGAGTATACCAGGACCAACGACCCAAAGCACAACTTCCTGCTAGCCTCTCTGTGATAAAAATCAGCCTGGAATGACCTCAGAATATCTCGATATACCTCTGGAGGAATACACAAGAAAGCAAGCATTTGGTAGCTGTGGGACAAGAGGGAGAGAGAAACTTTTCATTGGATGTCCTTTTGTACCTTTTGATTTTTGAAACATGCACACGTATTAACTACTTTTAAAAGAATAGAGTCCGGGCTCGGTGGCTCACGCCTATAATCCCAGAACTTTGGAAAGCCAAGGCAGATGGATCAGGAGTTCGAGGTCAGGAGTTCAAGACCAGCCTGGCCAACATGGTGAAATCCCATGTCTACTAAAAATACAAAAAGATTAGCTGGGCATGGTGGCAGGTGCCTGTAATCCCAGCTACTCTGGAGACTGTGGTAGGAGAATCACTTGAACACAGGAGGTGGAGGTTGCAGTGAGCCGAGATCACGTCATTGTACTCCAGCCTTGGCAACAAGAGTGAAACTCCATCTCAAAAAAAAAAATTTTTTTAATTAAAAAATTAAAAAAAAAATAAAAGAATAAAGAAAAGTCAAATCCTAAAGTTAAAAAAAAAAGAGTATCTGGATTCCCTGGGTCCCCCAGGTTCTCCCAGGGTGCCTGCGGGGAGCCCCCCTGCTGGCAGGCATGCTGTGAGAAGGTAACTGCCTCGGTTCTGGGTCTAGATCCTTTGTATGTAGAATTACTGGGGGGCGTGGGAGCAAGCCCCAGCACTCACCATTGGCACCAGTTCTGTGCCCACCCCTGGAGGGCCAGGGTGGATATGGGAGTACAAGGCTGGGCTCCCAAGAAAGCCCTGACCTGGGTCCCTCCCTCAGCAGGAGCTTTGACAGAGTAGTTCTCCAGGCAGGGACCTAGGTGACAGCCCAGAGCTGCGCCTGTGCAAAGGCCTCAGGCTAGGCCCTCAGCCGAGCAAACAGTTTCCTGGCCTTTCAGCAAACTAGTTTGACTGTCAAAACTGTTGAACCCCTAGTCACAACACGTGGACATGCCCCACACTGCAATGAACACACCCATGCTTTGTGCAAATTCAGCAGTAAAATTTCTGCATTTTGTAAGGATGAGAATGTTTAGGGGCTACTTCCCTTGAAGAAGTCTCTGAACTGGACCTTGTCAGATAGAGCATTACTTAGAATCACTCAAAGATATTCTATAGGCTGGAAACCATAGAAGTCACCCAACATGACTCCAGGGTAGGAGCGGTCATGAAGCCTGCACGCGTGCAGATGTGGACTCGTGCTGGGTAAGAAAATGATGCATTACACTGAGCACAGAACGCCTGCGGGGAACACGCAAGTGCAGAACACTTCAACCACATACATGCAGCTCTGCAGGAATACAGCTGGTTTCCCTCATGACCGTCCCATAGAGCTCTGCTTTTCACTGTTAGTTGGTTATGAAAGCAATTCAGTGGGTAGCAACCAATATTTTTTTAATGGAATAAGAATAGAGTAGAAAATATCAGGCTGCATTAGACACAGTTAGGGTCAGTTCCATTTTGAAGAGGTTCTCGTTTCTGTTACCTGTGTGTTAAGTGTGTACTAGGTCACAACGGAAAATGAATTTCTTACTGCGGGTCCTAGTCACAAACATTTTTGTCCCAATTAATGTCTCTGGGTTTCAGTTTCCTCATAAGCTCCAGTAGGAGTTTAATACATTTGAATGGCTTTGGGAGAGGAATAAAGCACTCAACAAACATCAAACACAAGAACCTTGGAGGTCAGGAGACAAAGACAACCCCATTAAAGAAGGAAGGGGTCAGACAGCATTCTGTTCCCTGCGTAGGGAGAATAAATGAGTTGATGGCACTCAGCACCGGGCCAGACCCCGGGAGGAGCACACTAACAGGCAATGGAGGGCCACAGGACCCCTAAGCCCAGGATCTTCAACTCCTCAAGGCAAGCAACCATTGATATCAGCACTCCTCACCCTGCCCATGGCCTACCCCCCTGCCCGAGCCACTTCTCCTCTCACCCCCTAAATGCTCCCTCACATCTACTATGCGCCCCATGCCAAAATTTAAACTTAAGAGCATAAATCTAATTACGTTCCCCCTCTTGCTTCAAACCCTTCAATGGCTCCCTACAGCTCTTAGGACAATAACCCAACTCCTCAGTGTGGCCTCTAAGGCCCTATAGGCTACTCCGTTAGTCACACACATTTTAAAGCCACTATCCTAGAGCTTTGCTAACCCTGCAGCAGATTCTAACTTTGACCCTATGACCCTGAATAAACTCTGCTGGGGTCTTCGCCAAGTGAACCAACTGAGACAGCAAGGTTTCTTCTCAGTTCCTAGAGAGTGGCCCTGGGGTCTGCCTTACAGTGGGAGACCCCTCTGGGAGACTCTAGTCGGCTCTCTGCCATCCACTGCCTCCCATCCATGCATGAAAGTTCCACTTACGGTAGGTGCATATCTGTTAGCAAAATCTTCACAATCATCTTGAGTTTCTCAGCAAAGTCGGCCTGGCTGGAAATTCCTGGGGCTGCCATGCTGAAGGTGATCAGCAACACAGCCCCCAGGACGGTCAGTTGTTCCAGCTGCAACTGGAGCTCATGGAAGCGAGACTGGTCCATTAAAACTGTCTGTAATGAACAGAAGAGGCCATCGCTGAGCTGCAGGTCCAGGCTAGCAAGCAGAGGGCAGGAGCGCCACAGCCCCCACACCTGCCTCTGCAGCTTCCCTCAGGGTTTGCGCTGGTGTGTCAGAGCTTTGAGGAAGTCTGGTGTGAAATAACCCCTCCATCTCAGAGTCATTCCTCCTGAGCAAGGATGCAGTATAGCATCCTCATTAAGAACACACACAGGTCTGGGTGTAAAGCCAGGCTCCATGCTTAATAGCATGACCTCCCTGGCTGGCCACGGTGGCTCACACCTGTAATCCCAGCACTTTGGGAGGACTAGGTGGGCAGATCACCTGAGGTCAGGAGTTCAACACCAGCCTGACCAACATGGTGAAACCCCATCTATACTAAAAATACAAAACTAGCCGGGTGTGGTGGCGCATGTCTGTAATCCCAGCTACTCGAGAGGATGAAGCAGGAGAATCTCTTGAACCCAGGAAGCAGAGGTTGCAGAGAGCTGAGACTGCACCACTGTACTTCAGACTGGGCAACAAAAGTGAAACTCCATCTCAAAAAAAAAAAAAAAAAAAAGAAATCATGACCTTATGCAAGCATCGCCAACTTTGTCAGGCCTCTGCAGAATGGGGACTCCCAAATCACAGGGCTGTTTTAAAGCTGAAGAAAGATGCTACATATAAAGTGGCTGGCAGAGCCAGCACTCGATAAATAAAAGTGATACCTATTGTTGGGAAGAAAAGTATAATGAGGTACAGACCTAGGGTCACCAACTCCTCCCAGTTTGTCTGGGACTGTCCCAGTTTTCAAATGGAAATTCCCAAGTCCTGTAAACCCCCACTCGGTCCCTAGCAAACTAGGACAGCTAGTCATCCTGTACAGAGCAATGGAAGGCCAGGTGCGGTGGTGGGTGCCTGCAGTCCCAACTACTGGGAGGCTCAGGCAGGAGGATCGCTGAGGCCAGAAGTTCGATGCTGCAGTGCACTATGATTATGCCTGTGAATAGCCACTACACTGCAGCTTGGACAACAGAGTGAGACTCCATCTTAAAACAACAACAAAAATCCCAGAGCGATGGAAGGGAGGAGTGTCTTGCGGGCAGAGCCTACACTTACTCACCTTGGTACCCACTCAGCACCCAGCACAAAGGAAGCTTGTAAAAACTGGCAAATAAATAGAGAGGAAGAGAAAAAAACAGGAAGCACAGAGAGTAGAAGTGACAGAGAACAACCTAAAGCCTCCCGGAAAGCAAGCGTGTTCCCACGACTGCCTCCCCCATGTTAAAGGGAGCCCTGGGTCCTACCATGCCAGCGATTCTGCCCGTGTAGGTGAGGGAAGGAGAAGGGAAAGGCTGAGCAGATGGGTGTCTGATCTGAGAGAGTTTACAGGCTCATCGAATGGACTCTAAGGACCTTTCTCGCTGTCAGAAACTGAGATGTGCCAAATCAAGACATGAACAATGTGGGGTCACAGCCAAGAAGTAAAAACTCTGAGGATTGAGAATCTTCTGCTGCTACAAATACAATCCCAAGGACTCATCGTCAGCCTGTTTTCTGAGTTCACATGGCTTTGTGGCTTCCCAACAGTCCGCAGGATGTGAGTTTAGGATGCAGATTGCCAAGGATCAATTCCTGGAGTAGACAGCTGTCCCCAGGGACCATCACCATCTTCCCCACAGCGTTTCTTTTCTTTCTTTCTTTTTTTTAATTTTTATTTTTTTAACAAGAGAGGGTTTATTCATAAGACTGCCAAGTGAGGAGTCTGGAGAACAGGTCTCACATCCTCCTTTCCATAGAGAGAGCTTAGGGATATTTATGGGATGAAGAAGCAGGGGTATCTAAGGCTTGGGGAAGATGATCAGCGGTAGGGAAAAGGGAGGTATTGGATGGTCTCCCACAGCTATTTTTAAACAGAAATGTCAGGCTAAGAACTTCCCTCCAGAAGAGAACATGCCACAGTTCAAAGGGAACATTTTCTCATCTCCAATTTGACATTCTCTTTAGAGCTTCCTCCAGCACAAAACAGGGAACTCAGAAGCAAGAGGCGAAATCTTAAGCTCACAACTTCTTGAAAGGAAAAATAAGGAACTTACAAGAAAGATATTTAGAGAAGTAGCTGAATCTGAGGCTAGTGATAAGAAACTCATATACCCCCCAAAAAGAGGAGGGAGTCTACATAACAGAACAGCTATTTAGAGAAACACTGGGGGAATCCCTTCTCAGTCATCTTCTTAAAGAAGTCCTGCAGTTAGAAGTATGTATTGTGAAAAACATAAAAGGAAAAAATATTGTTCAGCATGGAAGGGGAAGAAGTTTCTTTAGATAAAGCTGTGAACAACCACACCTCTGTTGTGGTTTCTATCAAGATGAGCAAAAACAGGAGAAAAGTGCAGCAGCACAGATTGGAGCCTCGTACTTGCTGGTGGGATTGTAAAATGATGCAGCCGCTTTGGAAATCAGTTTGGCAGTTCCTCAAAATGTTAAACTTAAGAGTCACCATGTAACCCAGCAATTCTAATCCTAGGTACGTAACCAAGAGAGGTAAAAACATATGTCCATGCAAAAACTTGTACTAGAATATTCACAGAAGCATAATTTATAAAAACAACCCAAATGTTTGTCAACTGATGAATGAATAAACAAAATGTGGTATATCCATACAGAAAAATACATTATTCAGCCTAAAAAAGAAAGGAGGGCTGGGCGTGGTAGCTCATGCCTGTAATCCCAACACTGGGAGGCCAAGGAGGGCGGATCACTTGAGGCCAGGAGTTTAAGATCTGCCTGAGTAACATAGCGAGACCCCTGTCTCTACAAAAAACACATTTAAAAATTACCTGGGTGTGGTGGTACACTCTTATAGTCCTAGCTACCCAGGAGGCTGAGGCAGGAGGATCACCTGAGCCCCAAAATTCAAAGTTACAGTGAGCTATTGTACCACCTAGCCTGAGCAATACAATGAGACCCTGTCTCTAAAATTTAAAAAAAACGTAAAACTCAGAAAGGGAACACTGACACATACTACAACATAAATGAACCTTGAAGACATTATGCTAAGTAAAATAAGCCAGACCCAAAAGGACAGAGATTGTATAATTCCATTCATATGAGGTATCTGGATTAGTCCAATTCATAGAGACTCAAAATAGAATGGTGGCTGCCAGGGGCCAGAGGGCAGGGGCAATGGAAATTACTGTTTGGTGTGTTTGGTGGGAAGACAGTTTCACAGAAGGAAAAATGAAAATGTTCTGGAGACAGCTGGTGGCAATGGTTGCACAACAATGTGAATGCACTTAATGCCACTGAACTGGAAAACTAGAAATGGTTAAAATGGTAAATTTTATGTTATGTGTATTTTACCACAACAAAGAAAAAAACACAGTGGAAAAGAGGACGAGAGTACTGTTATATATGCTACAACAAGAAAAAACATTGGGGAAAGAAGCCAGGCACAAAAGCTGATAGTGTATGATTTCATTTAAATAAAATGTCCAGGATAGGCAAATCCATAGAGACAGAAAGCAGATTTGTGGCTTCAGGGGTTAGAGGGAGGGGGAAAGGGCAGTGACTGCTAATGGGTGCAGTGTTTCTATTGGAGGTGATGAAAATGTTCTCAATTAAACAGTCGTAATGGATGCATAACTCTGTGACTATACTAAAAAACACTGAGTTGTACACTTTAAAAGGGAGAATTTTCTGGTACATGAATTATATCAGAATAAAGCTATTCTTTTTATCTTTTATTTTATTTATTTATTTTTTTATTTTTATTTTTTGAGACAGAGTCTTGCTCTGTCGCCCAGGCTGGAGTGCAGGGGCACAATCTCGGCTCACCACAACCTCCACCTCCCAGGTTTAAGCAATTCTCTGCCTCAGCCTCCCAAGTAGCTGGGGCTACAGGCCCTGCCACCACGCCCAGCTAATTTTTTTGTATTTTTAGTACAGAGAGGGTGTCACCATGTTGCCCAGGCAGGTCTCAAACTCCTGACCTCAAGCAATCTGCCTGCCTCTGCCTCCCAAAGTGCTGGGATTACAGGAGTGAGCCACCGTGCCTGCCCAAAGCTATTCTTTTTAAAAAGTTCAGCAGCACAAAAACAAATATGAGTAGTGAGATGGCTCAGGAGACCTACTTCGGGGAACGGCCTCTGGAGGTGGTCCCACTTCAGAAGCTTCAGATAAGCGTAATTCTGGACAGCAACAGGGCTCAGCCTGGGCATGTCCCCAGAGCCAGCAGCTGCTCCCCCAACTGGCAGGGCGTGTTTATACTTCTGAGTCATAAGGTCCTCTGAGGCTTCTTCCAGCCACTGGGTGACAAAGTCCAGGGAATCTGTGAAAAACAAAGCTGCATACATTATCTTGACACCGAGAAGGGATGCTTCTCGGAATTACTTAAGGGACAATCGATGTCCTGGCGGAGTGATAAAGTAGAAAGTATGAACTTCAGAATCAAATAAAACTTGGATCAAATCATAGTAGTGCCAATGACTAACTGAGGGATCTCAGCCAAGTCATAATGTGTCTTGAGTTTCAGATGCCTGATGTAGGGAAATTCACAACACCCACCTCACAGGCTGTTGTGAGGATTAAACAAGATAATGAATAAGCCATGCATGGTGGCTCATGCCTGTAATCCCAGCACTTTGGGGGGCTGAGGTGGTTAGACTGCTTGAGCCCAGGAGTTCAAGACCAGCCTAGGCAATGTGGCAAGGCCCTGTCTCTACAAAAGATACAAAAGTTAGCCGGGTGTGGTGGCACGTGCCTGTAGCCCCAGCTAGTTGGGAGGCTGAGGCAGGAGAATCACTTGAACCCCAGAGGTTGAAGTTGCAGTGAGTGGTGACATTACACCACTATACTCCAGCCTGGGTGACAGAGCTAGACCGTCTAAAGTAATAATAATAATAACGAATATATGACACCTAGCCAGGCCTTGCCACTCACCCGGTATTTAACAAACCTTCCTTCCTTTCTCTCCCATCCTGACCACTGCATAAGATGGGCCCCAAGCGACTCCAGCTCTAGAGACGGATGGGATGAGACACCGGCTAGAGTTTCCCTGTGTAAAGTATCCTCTACACTGACGATGAGGCTTTTCCTTGTTTAGATCTTAACCTTGTATCAGTCTGGCTTCCTTTCCACCTGGGGGAAGTGAACTCTGTCTCTGTCAGGGAAGCCCCTTCTGGCTTTCAGCAGCCCTCGTGCACCCCTGCTTTTCTAAGCTAAGTAATGCAGCGGGCACTCTGAGGGACAGAGAGCTGGCGGATCTTGCACATCATCTGATAAAAACTGCGCCTGTCAGGTCCCAGGAGGTGCGGCAGCTCTGTCAGTGGAGGCTTCCTGCTTCCTTAAAACCAAGTGGACGGCCAAGGTCACAGCGGTGGTCTGCTCTTCACTGGGGCAGGGGGATGTAGCTCCAGTTTGCCCTGAGCTCTTGGTCCTGACTGCTGGGCCATCTGGCTTCACCCTCTCTTCTGCAGACAGCATTCTCTATAACCCGCAAGCTTTGGGAAACCCGGGCTTTCATGAAAGTTGTGAGTTAAGTGCTAGATGCAGGCACTGTAGCTGCTTCCACCCTACCAGTGAGTCCTCCACTGCACCCCAGCTTCCAAGGCCAGGCCTTAATTTTTTTTTTTTTTTTTGAGACGGAGTCTAGCTCTGTCGCCCAGGCTGGAGTGCAGTGGCCGGATCTCAGCTCACTGCAAGCTCCGCCTCCCGGGTTTACACCATTCTCCTGGCTCAGCCTCCCGAGTAGCTGGGACTACAGGCGCCTGCCACCTCGCCCGGCTAGTTTTTTGTATTTTTTTAGTAGAGACGGGGTTTCACCGTGTTAACCAGGATGGTCTCGATCTCCTGACCTTGTGATCCACCCGTCTCGGCCTCCCAAAGTGCTGGGATTACAGGCTTGAGCCACCGCGCCCGGCCCCAGGCCTTAATATTAAGGCTCTTCAGTCTACAAAACTCTGCCCAGCGGAGGTTGTGGTGAGCAGAGATCATGCCACTGCACTCCAGCCCGGGTGACAGAGCGAGGAGACTCCATCTCAAAAAATATATACATATATATCTTCCCAGTACTCTCACAACACTGGTGAGAGTGTGAGCTTGTGGTCAATCCATTCTGGTCAAAAATCTCTCAAAACCTGTTTCCAGCGTCTGAAAATGGGGTTTAAAAAAAAGGTGCCTGGCTCATCAGCTTACTGTGTGAGGATTACATATGATCATGCACATCCAGCCCTTGGCACAAGCCTGGCACTCAGTAAATATTACCAAACTTCTTCTACTTCTGCCCCTACCCTGCCCTTTCCCAACTTCCCCTGGCCCCAGCACCACCTCAGACTTCTCTGCCTGGGGCTGGATGAATCAACTGCGTGGGGCATTCACTTAACTAATCTGGTCCGGCAACCAAACCAACCCAGAGACTGCTGTTTTCATCTCATCGTCAGCAAAATTAGAGGCCAAACGGAATTCATCATACATTGAATCTGAAGACTGCAATTTACCCAGAATGTCAGCTAGCAATGCAGAGACCATAAAAAGCACCCTAGAAATACAATACAGTTTTACATTCTGATAGTCGTCTGTTTTCTGCAGTCATCGGAGAGGTTCATAAAAATGAGACTCTTCCTGGGTATGAAACAAGAAGATTTATGCATCCAGAACAAAAGCAAAGTTAAATTTCCTGCTATGCCACACAGGGAGAAGAAAAGTAAATTAACATTCACAGGACGTCTGTCATGTTTTCAAAAATCAAGACCAAGAATGTATTTTATTTCAAACCGGTGCTTTCATTAAAAAAATTTATAATTTAGGACTTCATTGTTTTTAATTTCTATTCTCATAGCCTACTCACATTCCTTTTGCTTGTCACGTTTTCTTTTCAATGCTTAACAACTCTAGATGTAGTCCTAACATTTTGTGCTTTTCCTTCTTCGAATTAGACTATTCTCATACTAAATTTTAGTTTTGTTCTGAACATAATATTATGCAACAAGCTATGGCAGCTAAAATGAAAAACCACAGACAACAAAAAAAGTACCACAAAATATTAAACATACTTGGTTGCCTCTCCAAAATCTCTTGAAACTTCTTCCTTTCGTATTCAACTGACTGCTGCATGAGATGAGGCCTGATGCTACTGATAGCAAAGTTGGCCATGTCCACTTTCATTAGGTCCAACACAGAAAAAATTTCTCTGAAAGAAAAAAGGATTTAGAACCAAACACTTGTAAAGTAAACACAGTATTAAAGGAAAAGAGGACCAGACGCATGGCTCACGCCTATAATCCCAACACTTTGGGAGTCCAAGGCGGGAGGACTGCTTGAGCCCAGGAGTTCCAGACCAGCCTGGGCAGCACAGCAAATGTGACAACACGATAAAAACTGATGGATCCACATGAAGGGTCTGTGAGTGTTGATTGTACTGTTTTTGTAACTTTTCTGTAGGTTTGGAATTTTTCAAAAGAAAATGTTGTTTTCTTTTTCAAAAGACAAACTTTTTTTTTTTTTTTTTTTTTTTTTTTTTTTTTTTTTTTTT